>NC_051314.1:138486969-138787732 GCF_015220235.1 Choloepus didactylus | reverse complement strand
TCGTTAATAAGTGTCCTATATCTTAAGAAGGGATTTTCCCAGTCAAGGATAACCGAATTCTAGCACTTTTTATTTCATGGAAATATATTTTATTGATGGGTAGGGACAAATAAAAAATAAGTCTGAAAAGCAGTTTTAAAAGCAAATGCACTGTATTTTTTCTCAAACTTTAGCCATTACTCCACTTTAATTTAATTCATTAAAACTCAGATTTGGTTTTATTGTTTTACCTACTAGTTAATGAAAATGAATCATCCAAACTATAGAAAAGAGGACTAGCTATCATTAGTTATACATAGATTTTTTTCTCTGCACTAAAAACCATTAAAATGAGCCACATATTTTGGCAAGTTTATTAGGACACCTATTCATTTCTACAAATGCTGAGAAATAAAACTGAAATTAATATTTCCATATTTGCTTTTAAAAGCTTATGTAAGCAGATTAGTATTAACTTTATCCAAAAAAAAGCAGCTCTGAAAATATACTTTCACTTCCTTTCAAATGGTCACTTGTGCTGTGGAATACTGAATTTCCAAAATCCCTTTTGAAAGACCAATTTGCAAAAGAATGAATGAAACATTGAAAAGCTGGTTTTCAAATTAGAAAAAAAAAAAAGTTGGCTTTTCAGGTTAGAAAAATTAAGTTTTTCTGAGACTGAACTCTGCTCTGAATTTCTACCATAGATGTTATTAGGTATATGACTCAAGGTAAATGTTTATCTCTTTCATAAGCTTTTTTTGGCAAAAATCCAGCATGAGATCCCATTTTAACACAGAGAAGGAAGTAGAAAGGGGGTGGTATCTATTTCACTTGGCCCATTAGGACCCTAGGTACAAATCATAGAATCTTGTAAAGGTTCTGTGTGACAAACTTCCAATGGGCTGCACAGATTAATGAAAAATAGAGTTTGATTTAATACAATTTTTAAAATGTGCACAGTACTGTTCAACTGAAATCTTCCCAAGCATTGGCTTTGTTTAAACATTGAAAAAAAAAAACAAAACAAAACTGATGTTAATGAATAATAAAACTTTAATGTCGTGGGTGGGTATCTCTATCCATTTTTCTTTGTCAAAGTTCCAAATGCTTCTACAATAAAAATATTCATTTGCCAAAGGGGACTATTGCACTAAGTAGAGAGAGAGATTAGCATTTGGTGAGAAAAAAGCAAAAAGGCCTGGAATTGACTTTGTGGGTGAAAAGGGACAAACTTTCATTTATTTTTTTCTTTGTAAGTGTGCCAATGACAACTTTTATATTACTACTGCTTTTCAGGGTGATCTGATAATCTTTGCTCCCAGGGTTTCTCTCTCTGTTCACTATTTCACAAATCACGTCTTTTAAAACTTAAAGTGGGATTTATTCTAAGTTCACATGTTTTGCTATGGAACTTTTGCAATTGTGACCCATATATTAGATCAATGTTAAGAGGGATCAAATATGATAAGCTCTGCTAATGCTCTTCATGAATACTTAAACTACAATCAAATGGAATATGTAAATAAGTGGGAATTACAAAATCGATTTGCCATACAACGATTACAAACTGGCTAGGTTTACGAAACTTTGAAATATATAGTAGATTCCTTAATTGGGACAATGCATTGTCAGTTGAAATGTGCTACAGGATTCTTCATCTTCTGTTCCCATGTTTTTTTTCCTTCAGAGACTCCAAACAGATAGATATGTATTAAACCACTTGAAGTTGATACATGACTTCCTGCAGATTTTTTTTTAGTCTTTTCTCTCTGTTTTATTTCAAAGAGTTTCTATCACCACGTCTTCAAGTTCACAAATGTTTTCTTCTGCAGTGCCTAATCTGCTATTGATCCAATCTGTACTAATTTTCTAACACTGTCATAAAAATTACCACCAACTAAATGGCTTAAAGCAACAAAAATTTATTCTGTTATAGATATGTAGTTCAGAAGTGCAACACTAGTCTCACTGAGCTAACTTCAAGGTATTGGTAGGGCTGCATTCCTTTCTGGATACAGTAGTAAAGAATTGGCTTCCTTATCTTTTCCAGCTTCTAAAGGTTGCCTGCATTCTTTGTCTTGTGGCCCTCTTCTTGCCCCTCAAAGAAACAGAGCAAACTCCTGTCACTGCTTCCATGTCTTATCTCTTCCTCTGGCTCTCTTCTTTTGCCTCTCTCTTCCAGTTTTAAGGATTATTTAGTTTTGCTAAAGCTGCCAGAAATGCAATATACCAGAAATGGATTGGCTTTTACAATGGGGACTTATTCATTCACAAATTTACAGTTCTAAGGCCATGACAATGTCCAAATTGAGGTATCAAGAGGTAGATACCTTCTCTGAGGAAAAGGCTGATGGGGTCCAGAACACCTCTGTCAGCTGGGGAGGCATGTAGCTGGCATCTGTTGGCCCTTTACTCCCAGGTTTCATTGCTTACAGCTTCCAATTCCAGTGGCTTTGTCTTTAAGCATCTGTGGGTTCTCACTTAGCTTCTTGGGGCAAACTCTGGGCTTCGCTTCTTCACTTAGCATCTCCAACTGTCTGGTCTGTGTCAGCCCTGGTTTCAATGACTGTCTCCAAAATGTCTCTGGGAGTCTCCTCTCTAAGTATCTCTGAGCTCTTTTCAAAATGTCTTTGTCTTTTATTCTCTCAGAGAGGATGCCAGTAAAACTAATAAATACCCACCTTGAATGGGTGGGGTCATATCACCATGGAAATAATCTCATCAAAAGATCCCACCCACAATAAGTCTGCACCCACAAGAGTAGATTAAAAGAACATAGTCTTTCCTGGGGTACATAACAGTTTCAAACCAGCACAAGGACCACTGTGATTATATTCAGCCCACCCAGATAATTGAAGATAGATTATGCCTGTTAAAGTCTTTAACTTAATCACATTGACAAAGGACCTTTAACCATGTACAGTAACATATTCACAAATTCTGGGGATTAGGACATGGGTATCTTTAAGGGGGCATTATTTTGTCTGCTATACCTTCCAACATATTTTATCTCATCCATTGTAATTTTCATCTCTAGATGTTGGATTTGATCTTTTCTATATCTTCCATGTCTCTACTTAACATGCTTAGTCTTTCCTCTAACTTCTTAGATCTACAGAGTATAGTTATAATAACTATTCTAATGTCCTTGTTTACCTCATGTATTATTTCTAGATTGATTGGATTTTCCCTCCTCATTATGGGTCATAAATGAGGAGGTCAAAAGGGCTTAAGATTAGCTGTCTTATATAGGAATGAAAAGATGGAAGGACTTTTGCTTCTAGCAAAGGAAGAGAAAAAGGGTGCTTCTTTGAACATCTAGTAATTTTGATAGGGTGCTGGAAATTGTGAATTTTACCTTGTTTGATGTTAGATATTTTTTAATTCTTATAAAATTATTTACCTTTATTCTGAGACAAAGGTAAGTCCCTTGACAACAGGAGAATAGTAAAAATCTTTTGTCTTTAAGCTTTTGTAGGTGTTATCTATCAGAGGAGCATAGTACAGGGCTAAATTTTTCCCTTCTATCAAGACAAGACTCTTCTGAGCAGTGTAAACAATGACCTTTCAAATATAAATTTTTCTACTCTGGATGGTGGGGAAACAAATTATAGTCATTCCTTTTTTTTTTTTTTTATTAAATTCAGTTTTATTGAAATACATTCACACACTATACAATCATCCATGGCATACAATCCACTGTCCACAGTATGATAACATAGTTAGGCGTTCATCACCACAATCTATCTCTGAACATTTTCCTTACATCAGAAAGAACCAGAACAAGAATAAAAAATAAAAGTGAAAAAAGAACACCCAAATCATCCCCCCATCCCACCCCATTTGTCCTTTAGTTTTTATCCCCATTTTTCTACTCATCCATACACTAGATAAAGGGGGTGTGATCCACAAGGTCTTCACAATCACACTGTCACCCCTTGTAATCTACATTATTATATAATTGTCTTCAGGAGTCCAGACTGCTGGGTTGGAGTTTGGTAGTTTCAGGTATTTACTTCTAGCTATTCCAATACATTAAAACCTAAGAGGTGCTATCTGTATAGTGCATAAGAATGTCCACCAGAGTGACCTCTTGACTCCATTTGAAATCTCTCAGCCACTGAAACCATTTTGTCTCATTTTGCATCCCCTTTTGGTCAAGAAGATACTCTCAGTCCCACGATGCTGGGTCCACATTCATCCCCGGGAGTCATATTCTGCATTGCCAGGGAGATTTACACCCCTGGGAGTTGGGTCCCACGTAGAGGGGAGGGCAGCAAGTTCACCTGTTGAGATGGCTCAGTTAGAGGGAGAGAGGGCCACATCTGAGCAACAGAGAGGTACTCAGGGGGAGACTCTTAGGCACCATTTCATGCAAGTTTAGACTCTCCTTTGTGGTAATGAGCTTCATAAGGGCAAGTCCCACGCTCGAGGGCTCAGCACATCAAACCGCCAGTCCCAATGTTTGTGACAACATCAACACCAGTCCAGGTGAGGATGTCCAACACATCCACACCTTCCCCCAGATCCTCGGGGCTGGGGAGGGGGAGGCTGTAAATATATTTTTTATTATCTGCCCAAATTACTCTGGGATGTGTCACTATTTCACTCCAGCCTATACTAACCTACCATATCTCACTTCCTATTCAAAGTTCCATGCAACTGTGGTGTCTGAACAAATCGACAGTCATTCTTTTTGATGGTTTTTTGCCTGGTCTTGGGTAAACACCTTGCATGTGTGTCCTGATCAGTACTCAGTTGAACACCTGAGGGAGAATCTCCAAGATCTCTGGAGTTCTCTCACTTTGTAGCTATCCTTTCTCTACCACTCTTTACCAAAAATTCCTGCTGCTCTGGCTTCCCTAGTTTCCTAACTCCATCTCCTCAACTCAAGTCGACCAACAGGCTCCACCTGAATTCCTTCTTCCTGTACTGTGGCCTAAAAACTCTCTCCAGGGGGCAATCCCCTCTCTGCTTCATGCTTCTGGATTTTCACTGTCTGAAAACCATTGTGTCACATATTTGGTGTATTATGTGTGTGTGTGTGTGTGTGTGTGTGTGCATGTGCATGTTTCAGCCTAGAAGGTAAATTCTATCTGTTTTTCTCTATCTCTGTTAGAAGCAAAAGTCTTCATTCCAATATAAGAGAGCTACTTTTAAGCTCTCTGAGGAAAGGAAATATGCCGATATACTGTTTAATATCTTAGGAGGATGTTATTCCCTTTACAGTATAACTTTAATAACTTCATATATGGGTTCAGGTTTATTTCATAAGATGATGCATTCAAACTTTATAAGGGAATACCTATCAGGATGATTATATTATAGAGAGAAATGTATGAAATAGAAGAATAATTTATATTGGAAGTATTTGGAGACTGTTACTTTAACGGGAGCCAGTGTGGCTGACCTGGTTGGCAGTGGAGAAAGAGGAGGGAAAGGCTGCTGGGAGACCAGAGCCAGAGAGCTGGGAATTACGACAGCTGCTCTTTTTGTTTAAGCTGCCATTGGCCTTGCCAATGCATGTTCACCTCTCACAAATCATGCAAATTTCAGGGTCTTTATGATGCCACCTTTGATTCATGCAGGCAGCACGAGGGAGAGAAAACACTTGTGTGCATGCATGCACACAGACACACACAAACAGCACTGCGAGATTTGGCAAGGATTTTGCAGCTATTAAGTGATGTGAAAAGAGAGCCTCGCTGCTCTCACACCACTGAGCCTCACGGCCCGAGGGAGGTAGACAGTTGAAATTGTCCCTGCCAAAGTTCAGCAGAATTAGAGAAATGTAGATGATTACCAGCTGCTCTGCCCCTTTTGAAGGTCCTGGAAATCCTCTCCGAGGGCATCCATTTCCCTAACCAAGCCAACACTCATTTATTTTCCTCTTCTGACTGCCTACAGTACTTACAGTTGGCCACTAATCATTTAGTAAGAAACGAGCTTGCCTTATTATTTTTCCTGCTGTTTCCTGTTGAGAAGTGTTGTCTCTTTCATCAAAGCAAGTGCTCCATGAGGACAGGACTTTGTGTGGCACATGTAGGACGCCCCTACTATCTCAGCTGCCCTCCTGATCCTGTGTGCTCCTTCTATAAAACTGGATAGCACATTGTGGTCCAACAGGCTTGCCTTCTATTTCTAGAAGTTACCTGTTGCTACATCAGTGACTCTTGCTTGATAGCATTGCAGCAGTTAGGATGCTGGGGTCAGGGAGAAGGGAGTGACAAACAGCCTTAAGCAAGCAGTTTTCTGACAACCTGTCACTGACATGAAGCCATCAACCAGACTGCAGTGATGGGAAAACTCAGCCCAATTCTAGCTCTGTCCCTCCATTTGTTTCTGCCACATCTGCCTTGAGCTAAAGAAAGTGTTTGATAGCCACGAGTCTTTTCCTCTCCACGGAGACACAGAGCCATTGTTGGGTGAGCTCTCTGCCCCTTTTCTGTGGGGTCTGCACTTTCAGCAGTAGTTCAACACAAACCTACTTTGGAAAGGGTCAGAATAAGACCATGTGATTTCATAGTTAATTCTGAACCTGCACAATCGATGGCCGACCTGCGGTAAAAGGAAGCAACTTCACTTGGTTGAGGACAAGCCAGATGATTCATGGAAGGGCTACATTGGGAAAAAGGCTATCCTGGTCTCTCAAAATTGGAAAGGGAAGAAAACCCAGAAGGAACAAAAATAATATGAAATATACGTCTTTAATTTGATACTTTTTGTTTCAGAGAGCTTGGTATGGCATGCCTTTCCAAAAGATAATTATTTTTATTATAGTAGTACTGATAAATTGATTCTTCTAGAAGCATTTATCTTCTAATAAAAGCATTAATCTTGAGTGAATTTATTTTTCTTCTCTTAGCTCAAAGGACCCTAGCAATAATGGTCTTTGCTCATATCAGTGCAACTATCACTGGTATTTTTAGAAAGAAGTACTTCTGAAATGGAACTACATAATGGGTCACACCTAGGTTCCTAATATTTTGTCATTACCTTCCAATAACACAAAAATACATAGACCTTTCTACAGAAAACACGCTGGACACAAACAAGGGAATAAGCCATGATAAATCATGAATTTGGGTCTGAGTGCCAAATTCATGGTACTTTTTATAAATTTTAGCCTATCCATGTAGGATTATAATTTTAGATTTCAGACATCTTAATAATTTTTAACATCTTTACTTGGCCATTAAGAATTGTGATATTTTATAATCTCTGATATTTTTACCTTGTTCAAGATCAAGACATTATATTTAATTAATCTGAGTAACCCACTTGGAAAAAGCTGCTTGAAATTGTGCTATTAATCTCAGGTTTTAATTTTATTCCTCATAAGAAAACCTGAGGTGGGCACCATTTCCCTAAAAAGGTCTTCCTGTCTGGAAGTTTGGGAAAGTGGAGTCTTCTATTCATGGTCTATTTTTTCTCACAAAACAATAAAAGCATCCACACTTTGCAATTTGCCCTTAGTCAAAACTTTTACTGTATCCACTTAGTCCTGAATCACGATTAGGTGGTATATTATAAGCTTTCACCTATTCATTCTTCATAAATCTGTGTCTGAAAGGGCCCTCAATTGCTACAGTTTCCTGGCAAGTCATTTACCTGATATATGGATTCTGGTTATTCATCAGTAGTGGTGTGAAAACTCATTTCCAGACTGTATCCGAGTTTTCACAATATCAGGAACCAGAAGGCAATTTCTCCTGAAGCATAGGTGTTCAATAATAAACAAATCAAAGGTGTCTCCCAAAAAGATATGTTCAACTCCTAATCCCCAGTTCCATAGACTGTGACCCTATTTGAAAATAGGATCTCTGAAGATGCTATCAGTTAAGATGAGGCCAAACTACGTCAGGCTGGGCACTGATCCCATATGACTGGCGTCCTTATAAGAGAGGACATTTGGACTTAGTAAATGAGAGAGAGAGAGAGTGTGACAGAGGCAGAAGTTGACGTGTGCCATGACCCAAGGACACCACGAACCACGGGCAGTCTCCAGAACCCTGAAGACTTCATAAGAATCTTGATTCTGTGGACACCTTGATTCAGACTTCTAGCCTCCAGAACTGTGAAACAAAATATATCTGTTGTTTAAGCCAAGTTTGTGATACTTTGTCACAGCAGTCCCAATAAACTAAGACAAGTGCTTTTCCTGCTATGTGCACAGATTTTTACTCTGTCCGTCAGTGGTTTCAACCAATAGCATAGTGCAACATATCTGCTTACATGTACACATGAGAGTGCTTTTCTTCCTGAGGATGAAAGGTCCACAGTGTCATTTCATAAATTAGTTTACTCAGTAGCTCATTCTGCTTTCTGAAAAACAAAACAAAACGAAACAAGAAAAACCTCAAAAAAGTTATAATTTACAGGCAGTTTTTACAAGTTTTTTGGAAATGATCCATACCACTTTCTGTTTTAAACTTAATTTTTCACAGTACTCCATAGTTTTGATCTCGTCTTTGGCTTTTGCAACAATAGTAACTAAGCAATACTTTGTATTGCAAATACCTCTTCTGTTCTTTTTCTGAAAATCCTCAAACAGTTTCCTAGAGGAGTCATAGATATTTGCCTGAAAACAACTTTTTTTTTTTTTAATTTAATGGTCTTAGAGAATTGTTTGGGAAAATATCAGGAAATGCAAAAAGCAAGTATTAGGTTTCTGTGACATTGCATCAATAAAAGAATTTTCCATGTTCATTCATTCCCCTCTTTCTCATTTATACTTTTGTTTTATACCTATTTGTGTACAAGTAGCACATTCTCAGACCCAGTTGCCCCAGTACAGTAAATTTTGCAGCCTGTAAAGGCCAGTTCATTCTTGCTTTAATGCTGTTACCTCAGACAGTATATATATATTTATATTACCATTTTCACATTTAATGGATAACAATAAGAAAAAATATTTAAGAAAGATCAACAATAATACAAAATGGCACTGTAAACCCATTACCTGAGGCAAATTTCATCTTGTTTACAGACTGTTAATCAGGATTAGCTGATCAAATCAATCCTGCTTGCTCACAGGAACTTTAAAAATACAAGATTTCTAAAGAGGTTTCTTCCACAAAATGGCAGATTAGGTGCATTTGTTCATCTTGACTCATCCTGAGAGTACATTACAATGAGAAGGAAGGAATAGAGGCGGTGCAGATGATAACCAGGAAAAATCTAGGTAACATTTTCAGAGTAATCTGAGAAGATAACACACACACACACACACACACACACACACACACAAAGAGAGGGAATGAAAAAGAGAGAAAGAGAATGGGGCATTGTGAAAAAGGAGCTCACAGAAATAGAAAAGTAAACAGTGAAAATAAAAGTGTCACACCTAGATCTGGAAGATACATTCAAGAAAATGTGCTAGAATATGGAACAAAGGATCTGAAAATACAAGAGAAAATGGAGGAGATGGAGAGGTTATCTCCATGAGACACAAAATAAGACCACTAGGACCTCCAAGATGAAAGAAGAGAAAATGGCTGGGAGACAAGTATCAATGAAACAGTAGATATTACTCAGAACAGAAAAGAAACTTGAGTATTTGAATCACAGTGGTTCACTGAATACAACTTGGATGAATTGAAAAGTCCCATATCAAAACACATCACTGTGAACCAATCGGTAGACTGCTGAGAAGTGTGCAGTGACATGTCACAATATATTACAAGGTAAGATGAGAAATCTGTGTATAAACATAGAGGTTTGCATTCACACATGGAAAAGCAGGTTAATTATAATACATAATATGTTTGAAAATGGCAGTGTAAAAAAGTATATATAGTCATTTTACTGCAATGAAAACACCCACCTTTACCTCAAATAGTGATTAACAGTCGACACAAAAATTTAAATATTTAGGGATGGAAACACAACAAATTGATTTTCCAAGCCATTTCTCCTTTGGAAACACTACATTTTTCATGCACACACATTTCAATAAAAATGGCCAAAAAAAAAACCTTTCTTGAAATATGTATATACTGTTCATATTATATAGTACAGACACTTTAAGGATGAAGAAATTGAGTTTAAGAAATTGCTTAAACATTCTGAAATTCCATTTCTTCATCTGGGAAATGGACAGATACATAATCCCTATCTCATGTGGTTATTTTTAGAGTTACATGCATTAATACATACAAAGTGATTGGGACAGCACTTGGTCAAAATTGCTCTACAAGAGTTAGATACTACTATTAGGACATGGGAAAGAAGGTGAATTTATCTCAGTTTTGCAGGATATGGTCATGAGGAAAGATGGAACTTTAAAGTATCTAGACAAATATAAATAAAATCTGTGAAAGGTGGTTGGGTATGAAGAACAGGACTGGGGGTTGTAGGACAGTGAACTCTTACTTTTTAATTTAAGTCCTTTGGTATGATTTAATTTTTGGATGTATTCATGTATAGGTAAAGTTACGTCCTTGAAAATGTGCTTCTATTGTAAACATTTGTTTATTCTGTTTCTCTTAGGCCTGTACACAAGAGATATTGAGTAAACATTTGTAGAAGAGTGATTATGAGAAAATAATCTGTAGAATCTTAATTATCTATCTCACTCTCTCACCACTGACTTAGAAAATAAATTTCTACTCTACCTTGAGAGTCCGGATTAGTGAACCTTTATACTGCAACAATAACTTAATTATTTCCTTCTTTACTGCCACCCTCACAAAGCTGTATAGCGATAATAAAAATATTAACAGTTCATTTCATCCAACATGCTTTGTTTTAATCATCAGTCATTTTTTTATATCTCAGAATTTTTCCCAAGAAAGCAGAATATTATGACTGGAAGTTTGGGACTCAGTCTTACCTCTGCCTAATTCTGCCACTAGCTTTTTGGTTTATCATTATATCACCCCCCAGTTTCTCCACATTCTCTGCTGCTAGCTCTTCTAGTTACTTAGTCTGAAGGAATAGAGTGGGATTCTCCCATAGGGTCAAGATGACAGTATTAGGAGAGAGGAAACCTGAGCCAGAGTTATCACTTTATCCTTTCCTGAAGAATGTTCTGTAAGTTACTCAAACATTCTAGGACCGAGTTGTTTTGCTTCGTTTTTCATTTTTAATTAGGGGTGGGTGTAGGGAGATATGATCGCATTTACACCAAACTGTTGTCAACGGACCTTAAATGAAATAAGAATGTGGTGGTGAAGGGCAAATCTTAAGCCAATCTTCAGGTGCTATATCAACATTAGTATTCAACCCAGACTTCAAAGAAGCCATGTCGGTTATTATTCTGCTTAAAGAAGCATAGAGTAGTGAATTCTGAAGGAACTGTCCTAAATAATATGTGCCACGCAATATCAAAACTAGAACATCCTATCTGTCATCCAATCTGTTGCAATGAACAATATAAAAGACTGGTGATGCTTAAAATTAAAAAGTTTTAGTAAGCTTGCCTAAGTAATCAATGTCTGATATTTTGACTGCCTATAATGTAATCTTTCAGAGAAAACTAGAGTTGATGTTTGATGTGTTTGGGGAGAAAATTATAAGCATGAAATAAAAGAATATCGAAAGGATTATTGATCCTTTGCATTATAAAGAAAACTTAGAAAAATTAACTTACAAGCAAATATTGCATCTTGAAATGTTAAAATGTGTATTTATGAGCACAGAATACTTTGATGAAATCCATCTTTACAAAATTTTCAGACTACTATATTTATAGGTAAACTAATTGTTGCAATATCCTGAATCAGATCATAAGCCTTGTCTCTAAGAACAATTTTAGAGGATAAAATGAGAAAAAATATATATGTGTATGCAGAAAAAAAAAAAATCCTAGTTTGCTACCTGTGCTTCCACCAAAAAAGGAAAATGCATTACTGTATTTAAACTGTATCTTAGATTATGTTCCTGAATGTTACTGTACCTTTTTGCAGCCACATCTGTCAAATCAACTTTAAACTATTTACAGTTTTTTTTCCCTTGAAATCGCAGTACAACTCTTTTCCTGGGGGTAGGAGAGAGGGGTTATGCTATAAAAGCTATCTTAAAATGAGCATTTTATTTATGCTGTTTTTATTGAACCTAGAAAATGTTGGAAGTGTTGAAAACTATTCAGGACCTTATGCCATCTGCCCTTGTTTCATATGTTCCTCATATGAGTTGGGAACAAAGGAGTGGGCTGGATGGAATTAAAGAATGTATATAAATATATAGAAAAAAAAAAACCCAGAAAGTAGTGATCAAATGCTACTGATAAGGGAAGCCAATGTGCTCCTGGGTGATGTGTGTATTCAACTCCAGGCTGACTCCTCTTATGCTAATACAGCCAATTTCCTCTTTATTTCATTTCTGGAGCCTGAATCTGTGATCTCAGATAAGGTTTCCCAAGGATACCGCCTTCACTAGCAACCAGGAGGTGGAAGGGGGAGTGGGTGATGGAGATGTGTAACTCCGAGAGAGCTCTATGGATGAATAATTTAAAGCTCCGCCCGAGATTTGAGGCAAAATGCCGAGATAAGGAGACACCACAGGGTCTTTTCTGTTTATTCAGAGCTTCATCTTCCAATGACAGCTGACCTCTAAGGTCAAGGGCATGATGGGAAATGGAGGCAACAGTGGGAAAAGGTACTGCATCCCAGAAGAAAGTAATGATTTACTTTGTGTCAAATGAAAAATTGATCCTTTTATTTAACTACTTTTTGCTGTGGCTCCTTGTCAATGGAAAACCTGTGATTGAAGAAACTTTGCATAAACTACACAGTATGCCCATGCTATTGAAGACATTTCTGTAAGCTCCTTCTTAGCAATGAAAGCTTGCCAATTTTTAATACAATATTTCCTAAGGTCAGAATTCAACTTTGACTACCCAAACTGAATATGGTTGAAGACCCCAAGTGACAAACAGAATACCTGGCTGGGCTCAAAAACAGTTTGATCTTCAGTTTCTCTTAGGAAAATGTCATGCTTCTCTCGCATCCTACTTTTCAACTTTGTTACAAAAGGGGCTCCAATTTTTCCCTCCTTACATTTTCCTGTAGCCTGACATGATCCTTCTGGAGCATAACAGCCTTACATACATTTAACCTAATCAAACGACTGTGTTTTCACTCTTTGGCTGCCTAAACCCCTGAATCTAATAACTCTGCAGTGTAGACAATTTGAGGCCATTTGTCCCAGCTAGAACCATGTTGTTGGTTTTAGGATCTTACAAATTCTGTCAGTGAGACGTGCACCTAGCAAAGCTCAGCTCCCCATGATCAAAACCGGCTGCCTGGTCACTCCCATTTGTTTCAATAGACTACAGCCATGACCTCTGCAGAGAGGGAGGGAATGTCAAACGTTTCTCAGGGCTGGTTTACATTTCCCTCATAGACTTGAACTGCTGTTCTTCTGCTTTCCTCTGTTGAATGTTACCAATGTTTTCATTCCTGAGCAATCATACCTTTTATCTTTTTAGATAAACATGAAAAACATACCAAGGTCAGTACCCGGTGAGAGGCAAGATGCGCCTGTACTGCTCCCCGGCCTTACCCCCCCCACCGCCACACCCCCCATCTTGTTTGACCAACACTGCCTTGAAGGTTTCAGTGAACTGAGGACGAGTTATAAGCATGATTCACCAGCTTGCCACATCGAGTCCCCATGCAGACTGTCCCACCAAGAGGCCATTAGCTCGGCGCCAGCCTGCTGGGGTGTTCCGGTTTTAGCACGCATTTTGCCCAAGCATTTTGCCCAAGAACCTCCTTCTACCCCCTCCCCCCACCCTGGCATTCTTGTTCTTATATTTGTAATCCATCAAAGCACACGCAAAGTGCACTATCTTTTATTGCTTCCTGGGTGAATTTTGTGCGTTTTTGCCAAGGCTTAAAAGAAAGCCATCCTCATTATTTGGGGGCTGGATTTTTTTTTTTTTTTTTTTTTTTTTTTTGCCTAATAGGAAAATAAATGGGAGAGAGCAAACAGCTAAACCAAACACAAAGCTTCTGAGGACTGTTACAAAGGAAACTAGAAACTTAAACTTTTGGTAACTAAGATATATGGGGAAGTTCACATTAAGTTCTATTGCAATTTTCATATATTGATTTAGCAATCAGATATAGCTGAATTTTGATATTAGTAATGTTCTTTAAACAATAGGATATATATATATATATCTTTGAGCAGCATACAAGTCAGTTCCTGATAATTTACCTCTCTCTTACTATTTGCAGTTGTATCTGTTTTTATATTTCAACAAATTTCACTTTCCTGTGACCATTTGCAATAAACCAATGCAAAAATTGCCCATTTGTCCACATTATGTTTGCTAAATTAAGTTTCGAAACTGCAGAGATCAATGCCATAATAGGGCTAAATATCACATTTATCACCACAATACAAAATATTCATTTTTTTCCTGAAAAATAAATTTGGTTTCTAAAATTATTGGCTTTATAAGATTCTGTCTCTAGCCCTTTTTCTCCTACACTAACGTGGTAGGTAATTTCTTTTATTTTTATATTGAAAGTAGTTGTGCTTAAATACATTAGCTCAATATTTTCAGTAACAAGTGGTGTTCAGATTGAAGGAAAACATCTATTAAAATTTAGAGCAAATTTAGAACACAGAACAGACTAACCTGTAAGAAAAAGACAACTGGCTGTCAACTGAGAGACCCTCCTCTCAAGACAGTTTTTAGAAAGTAGAATCTCGTTGAACAAAATAATTAGAACTTTGCCTTATAGTCCATTTTAACAAACTTATATATTAATAATCTTAACAGATCAGATTTGAAGCAGACATTGATGATATTTTGGTACAAGCTTTTTAAGAGAAATTTTCATCTCAAAGAAATTTAAACACTTATTGAGCCAATCAGTGGCAGAGCCAGACTGAACTTCAAATTTCTTCTGGGCCCTGTGGCCTCCCATCCTACATTCTCCAACTATTAGTCAAACTCAGACTCAAAAATTGCCAGTATCACTCATGCATTTGTAAAGAGCCACAATTTATGCTCCTTGACATTTCACATCCCTGAACCTCTCTCTCTCTCCTCTTCTAGACCTAACTGATCTATCCAAAACTCTACTTTCTGAAACACTCAGGCATGAAAATGTTAAATAAAATACTCAACTACTAAACCCTTAAAATTTTTTTAAATTTTGCTAATCCCCTCCAAAATTTATCTCAATAACAACTAAAGTTAATATTGTGGTGGTTATAAGGACAGTCATGTGTGAGCAGATAGATGAGAGGAAAATGGGGGAAATTATCTCATATAACTTACTAACAACCTTCTATATGTCTTTTACCTATAGGTAAATTTAAAATAATAAAAATGAAATGAAATTAAAATATGAATATGCTATGGTTATGGAAAAGGCATTGAATTTCTTTTTGCGTGGATGAACTGAATTCACAGAATTATTCACTAGAATTTTAGACATATAGAGAATATTTAGTCTAATTCCTTCATTTTGAATTTGAAGGCACTAGGGTCAGAGAAATTAAATGATTTGTCCAGGGCAACATAGCTAGCTCATAGTAGAGTTGAAACTGGAATTCATGTCTTCTCACTTTTTCCAGTACAAATGTAGATAATTGGGAGGTTTGCGGGTAAATAGTATCTATATGGACCTTTCAAATTTGAGGATTTGGTTGAAGATGGAAATGGATACTAGTTCTTTTTTCTGAAATAGCTTTTCAACATTCATCCAATTTTATAACCCAAGTGTGCCTCAGATTATCATAATCTCTTTTCTAGCCCCAAATCAATGATCTTCAAGTAGGAAAATAAATAACTTTCAGTCACAACAAAATATTCAGCAGTAACATAGTATTACGATGGGTCTAAATTCGTCTACTGTGTAATTTGAGGAAATCTTAGCCTTTTTCTTTTTAATAACCATCAAACCCAACAAACAAAGCAAACACAAAAAGCATCAATGCTGTAATCTCTTCGTGACTTAACTTCACTGTTTACACCTACCCATCACTGTATATCCGTGAGTTCTCACTGCCCATTCAACATTTTTCAGATTTAGCTTCAAACTCCAGAGGGTTATCACTTGCTGTATAGATGTTCTCTGGCACTCTGAAGCATAATATGTAGGTTTCTTATGACAGGGGCATTTTTACTGATTGTAATTGTGCAAAGCACTTAACTCCACCTATGGGAATATTGGCAGTTGAGTGTTTAGTCATTAAATTAAAGAGAGCCACATTCCTCTAGGCTCTTTCCTGTGGAAATGAATCTTGAAGTCTGTACCTCCCCTGGGTGAATTAATCCATACAGAAAACCAAATCTGTGTGTGGGTTGCCTTCTTATCTCTACGATTTGGATTTTGTTTCAGATTTGGGAAATTGGTTTGATCTAAGAGTTAAACTCTCAAGGTCACTCTTTTCAAAAGGACTCAATGTTGCTAAAATACTAAGATACACAGTATCTGGTTTGCTTAAAATTCTGTAGTTCATTATTGCTTTTCATGCACTGTGCTCATTGGTTATATGTTAGTAATATAGACTATAATTGCAAATAGTTTTAGATATTACTCTACAAACAAATGAGGACTGAATTTATATCTTAGTTCATTTTTGGCAAACTCACTGAAATATTATCTACAGTTTTTAGTCTTTGTAGTCTTTGTACCCTTCACCTATTTCCTACACTTAGTTTTACTTATATGGCATGTGTTTGTTAAAATATTAATTTTAGGGATCTAGGAAACTTGGGGGGAAATGTATTACATTTAAAGTTTTTTTTTTTTTTTTTTCATATGCTCACTCCACTTGTAGCCTATTTCTTTTTTCTCATGGGAGGAAAATATTCACACTGCCATTTAAGATAAACATATTTATGTCAGATTTGATTATTCATTCTTTAACTAGTATTTTTGTGATGTATATTCATAAAGAGGAAAAAGACTAACAGACATGTTATAGCTTTATTTCCTAAAATCCTCAAATATATCCAAACTCCCTCTAACCTCAAGCTAGCAAACTTTCTTCTAATACATTATTTTAGTCTCCTAAATACAGTAATCACTAAAAGATAATTTTTGAAGGGCTGAAATTTAATGTATTGACAAATAAAACAGATTTTTATCATGTGTCCCTTTTGAACACAGCCATAAATAAGTAATAAAGTAAATTAATATGCAAGACACTGCAGTCTATGTAAGAATATAGCAAAGAGAATTTACAAAGAGTTCAACATGTGCTTTTGTAGCTTGATATAAGCGACAGCAATGCAACTTTATTTAACATGTCTTATTTGGAAAAGCATTACGTGCTAAATTATATAATTAGGAAAATAATTAAAAGAAGAGAAAAGAGAAGTAGATAAGCGAATTAAAAACTGAAATTTTAAAATAGGCAATGCAAGGGCTTAATTCAGGGTTTGTTTAAATGTTAATGATCATAAAACTCTACACCAATATAAAGTGGCATAAAATGGTGGATATTAAAAAGAACACTAATAATAAGAAAATGCTGGCCAATATTACTTTCATCCTTTTTCTCTGTACCAGTGAGTTTTTTTTTTTTTTTTTTTTTTACACACCCCAATGCCTTATTGAGTCTGTGTCATATCCTGTGTAACTGCAGGATACATTTTTTTTATTTTGTTCCAAGGGATGCAAGACTGACATTGTGATTTCCCAGAGAAGATATGGTTTCATAACAAAGGGCTCAAAATTAGGGTGTTTTTCCCCATCAATATTGCAATTACAGATGACACTCCATTTTCTGAACAAAATGATCTGTGGTTTAATTTTGATTCTGTAGCATGTTTAGAGATTGAAATTTAAGTTCACTGATAAAGAAACTTTTTGTGGATGAAAATTCAAAGATAAAAAGAAAGATAAAACAGGGCAGTATCACACAGAGCAGGTAGAAATGGCAGTTGCTAACAGCATGTTACAGTGAAAAGGTCAAGGTTATGTCCTCAAATCTTTTCCTTGGGATAACATGGCCTTGACTCAGCATTGTTTTGGCCATACTTTCTTGATTATCTAGTAATATATTTTTAATGTTGTTCAGAAAATTTTTTAAATGATACCTCTTTTTAGGAATGGCGGGGAATAATTTTCTCCATTACTGATTTTGAAAATATGGAGAGTGGATTAGGGTAAAGAAAGCAAGATGGGATTTGAACGGCCAGCTACCCTCTGACCTTCAGAAAGGTCATGAAGGACAAAGTAAAGCATCTACTAAGCCTGTAGTCCCATCTAACCTCTGGGCTGCATAGCCCTTCCCATAGTTATCAGAACACCTGTCAGTGTTGAGAAAGTGAGGGTAGGAACGTAATGGAAGAGAGATTCAGCCACTTTCTTCCTAAATTTTTCTATCCAGATTCTTGGCCTTCAGGACTCTAAGAAATTTGCACTCAGCTTTTCCCTATGAAAATACTAAGCTCAACTGTTAAAAAAATAACACTCTTAAAGCCACATTGAACACAATGAACCTTCTCCCAGATTTGACTCCTACATTTTCCTGCCTCCTTAAATCATTTATATAGAACTAGAGAGCATTTGAGAGGTTGTCAGGTTCGTGCTGTCCACTTTGTCACAATTTCACAAAATCCTGGTAAAGTAAGGAAAGGTGATAAAAATAATCCCCACTTTGCAGGTAGGGAACTGAGGCTCAGAAAGTTAGGTAATTTTGGCTAAAAAAAAACCTGACACTGCTCTGGTACCTTTTCTACAAGTCTACTCTGTCTCTTTCTAAAATCGGGCATTTCTTAATTCTGCCTCAGAACTTGTGTTCTTTTGTCTTTCTATTTTCTCCCTTGGAGAGGTCATTTCTTTGTACTCAGTTTTTGACTTTCTTAACCAGTCATTGATGGTATTTTGAGCAACACATTTAATTTTTTCACTTGCCACATAGTTATGCTATGCAGACATTGCGTATTGTTCAAGGCAACTCGTGCTTTGCAAACAGTTGGTGCTTAATTTAAATGTGCCCTATTGGTCAACATGAAATAAATGTGGTCCTTAAGAAGTTTAACTGGATTTAGCCACCAAACAGGATTTATAATAGCAGAAGTTATCTCAATTCTCATGAATTGAGATAGGGAGTGTACTCAAATGCCAAGAGGAGGTGAAGTTGCATTTCACATCATAAGCAAAGCTTAAAGTTTTCGTAAAAAAAAATAAAACTTTAAGACTTTAGGGAAATTATTTTATGGATCTTTAGATAGAACACTGTCTGTCCTCGGGAAACATATTACACACAGCCAAATGCGATTGGCATGGAAATTTTGAAAGAAAAAGGAAGGAAGGAAGGAAGGAAGGAAGGAAGGAAGGAAGGGAGGGAGGGAAGGAGGGAGAATCATGGGCCTCCAGACTTTGTAAAAATGCAGCTAGCCACATAAAAAGGGAGGGGATTATCATCAGGTCACCTGCAAAACCGACCTCCTTGCTATCATTCATACTATACTTGTTTCGACCAATTTTCTTTTACTCACACGAGTCCGCCTTCTACATCTTTCAATTTTTCTTCACTTTCTCTTCACCGAACTTCACCACGACTCCTCTCGAACAAGTAAACTCTCCCACATAGCTCATAGCAAACATTTTCTCACCTTGCATTCCTTCAGCACTGATGCATAATGTTTACACAATATTATCTTGCACTTGTTTAACTCTGTCTCCATATACATAAAATAAATACATACTTTCTGCTCCCTCCATGCTGCATCCTTCTCCAGAGCTCCAGAGATTCTAGTTCTTCTGTTTTTTTTTTTTTTTTTTTTTTTTAATTTCCAAGGACGTGCATGGTTTAGTGTAATGAAAACAGTAGGTGCTTTGCAAATGCTTGATCGGTGAGTGCAATCATGAATGAATGAACCAATGAGGAACAACGAGATAAGAATATTTTCCATGGAGAAAAAAATGTCAAGAACTACGTTGGAGCAATGAGTGTTGTTAATTAACTCAGGACTGCATGGGTTGCATTAGGATGAGGGGGCTGGTGTGTGTTAGAGTCTGGCAAAAGATTGTTTCCTAATTCAATATGCGCATCCGCAAACAAGGAAGGAGACTCTGCTTAATTTGTGATGAAATATTGAAAGGGACATTCCTGGATGTCTAAAGATAGGGAATCCCTGCTCTCTGAACTCGCAAACCCTTTGGTTTGCTAAAAATGATTAGCGTTGCAGGGAAAGGGATGGAGAAGGGACAGCCCTACAAAACATGGGGGAGTTAAGTCTACAAACAAAATAACAATTTCCAGTCAAATAGAAGAATTTGCAGCTCTCTTTTGGTGGGGTTCATTTTAAATTGAGAGATAATTGCAAAATCCTTTGCTTCTGCTAACTACCTAGTACTACAAATAAATGTTTCTGCTGTCAGAGGAAAGTATAGCACATATTTAAAAGTATAGAGAGGATTCAATGTGAGAGTTGCTTGTGTTTGCAATGAAAAAGGAAATCAAGATAATTGTCATTCATTTCAGTCTCCAGGTAGTGTTTTTGTGTTAGGTCCTGTACAAGGTGAATTATGAAGCCATGACCCCTTTCTTCTATTAGTTTATGATTCAAACTTGACCTTAAAAATGTATACTAAATTGGCAGAGTTAAGCAGTGAACAAATACAAACGCAAAAGTACTTAAATGGATAAGTGTGTGCTGAGGAAGGGTGATTGACACTGGGACAGCAGAATTTGTATTTTCAGTTAGTGAGGTCAAGTGGAAATCATTCCCTTTCTCCCCATGAGCCAAAGGAAGTTTTATTTGTGGTTTGACACCTGCTCCTGCCAGATGTCTAAGAAACTCCCGGTGAAGCCAAGAAAAGACCCCCCTTCATAGAAGCTCTGCAAATCTCAATGCACATTGTGGTCCATATGAAGACATGAAATCTCTGCAAACTCATGGCCAGGAAACACTTTCTTCAAACCGTGTCTCCTAAAAAACACACAGTTTTTGAACTTGAACTTTCAAAGTCCAGTGAGGGAATCTGTTAAATATTTGTAACTCTTAAAAGCAAGTTTCTCCAGATTATTTAATTGTATCTACTTTGTTTCAGAAGAGAATGATTGAATCTAAAACTTCATCTTGCTCCTTCTTTCCCCTCTGTCCTGCACTGCTCTTGATTGTTCAAGAACAACTAATAATTCAATATTGATGTGAGTATAATAATACGGTGCCCCGTGATGAATTGACACATGCGTTTTTGTTTTTGTTTGTTTTAGCCAGCACAAATTCATTGTACATAAAGCTCAACATCAACCATTCTTGAATAATAAAGAGCATGATATCTTTGGGGTACAATCTTGCTAGTGGCACTAGCTAACTTGATCAGCTAAAACAGAAATGTCCTCTCAATATAGATATAAAACAGATTAGTCCAGGGTTAGTGCAATATATTACAGATGATTCCAGTTTTAATTTAAAAGGAAAATAAATCATGGGAAAGTCAGTTTTTGAACTATTAGTCAAGAAAACATCAAAGTCCAAAAGTATTTCATCAGAACTTAGTGTCTAAAACAGTTTCAGTTTCTCACAGCTACATCAATTTCCCTTTTAACTCACATGCAACATCCTCTTATTTTGGTCCAGATTTCATAAGAAAATTAAAGTAGCAGACAGGGAATAGCCATATCAGGAGAAACAGAAGTAATGAATGTGTCCAGATTAAAAAAAAAAAAAATTAAGGATATTAAATCAATTAAAGCAGATCAAAGGGAGTTGAAATGAAAGGAATAAAGAACAATATTCCCAAGGACAAGTAATTTTGGTATGAGTCATTATAGCCAAGAAGGAAGGAGAGTGGGTGGTTCCATGATGGAAGAATTTGACATTGCCAAATATCAAATAAATCTGCAAACCTCTCCAAATAAGTTAAAAATCGCATCTTGATGTTGGTTATTTCTCATGATGTCCCAAAGGAGATGAATGTTATTATCTCATTTCTCTCTGTCTGTCTATCTGTCTCTCTTGTACACACATACAGTGTTTCTAAAACAAAAGGAGGTTATGATATCTCTTAAGTCATATAGAAAGTGAATGGTGGAGATGGGACTAGAATGCAGGATGCTATTCAGACTCATCTATGTCTGAACAGAAAAACTGGGCAAACTTAAATTATTAGTAGTTGATTCAGATTTTGTTATTAGTCTCATGGCTACAGAAAATGATCACCCATTGAGATATCTGTCAAGTCAACCACTGTAAGTGCAAGTCAACCACTGATCAACTAGCTCATGTTCTCAGCTACCATCACCAGTACATTAGCTGCTATTATTGCTTTTATTATTATTTTTTAGGAATTCACCATGTTGGTAATGACCCAATTCCATGAACAAGTGGCTAGTGTCCCTGGAAAGCTGTGTGATAAGGGACATTGTGAGGAATTAAGAAGGACCCCTTGGGATGGGTCCACACAGACACGGAGCTACCTAGAAGACTTCTCGTTCCAGTCTTCACTCTTCCAGTTCAGAAGTTCCCTATATGCACCGTGCTGTATGGCCCCAAGGCTTGATACTGTAGAGCTCCTGCTCCTTGCAGCTGGGACATATTGTTCCAGGGAGTTCTGCCGTGTACCCTACCGCTGTTAAGGTTGGTTAGATTTTGGTATTTCAGTGAGACTCAGAAGGAATCCTAGAACCCTTGGGCTTTGTGGTCACCTGCCCTGGGGAGGGGAGCAGGCGTGCTAACCTAATTAGCAGAGAGCAGTTGTGTGGCCGGTCAAAACATGAGAAGGTGCTGGGCCAATGGTTGCCTCTAAGGCCTAAACTATATATTTTAAAAGTCTTGATGCTTTTAAGGCTCCTTATGTTTTTAAGTACTCTACTTACATTTTCTGAAGAAACATGTCTTTATGCTGGAGGATATCATGAAGTGAGTCAATGTGCAAACCAGTGGTAGAAATTTCTAGCAGTTATTTCAATGAAAATATGCTTTAAGTCCACTTAATTCTGAAAAGTAGCCTTGGATCTCCCAGGCCCACTAGATAAAATTGTTGGAGTGTTCAACCACTGTGCATTCGACACTTGTTCCTGATGATATTCTGAATTTTACACAATTGCAAAATTTAACTCTTTTGAGGTGAATCTCTTCTTCAACTCACTTGCAAAGAAATGGGAGCTTCCGATCACACAGCTAGTGAATGGGAAACCTAGGCTTCTAACCCATTTCAGGATGAAGGTAAGCAAAAGCCCTCCCCTAGCATGGATGGTGATAAGGGAACATGTCAGAAGTACAACACTAAGTAAATCTTGCATAAAATACCCCCCAATCCCATAGTAGTTTGAAGTGACAAAGCACACTCTCTTACCTCTCTACTCTCTACCTGTTCTCAGCCATCCTCCTACCTACTTATTTCTTCTTTACCTTCTTTGTCCTGCTCAACGAACCTTTTAATCTTGAAAGGTAATCATCTTCCTGCCATTATCTTCTTTAATCATTAACACGCTTTGGCATTTTGACCATTGCTAAAGCTAACTGTGGATCTGGAGGTGTGATATCAATTTGATTAATACTGAGGATGCGATCTCCAAGGGCCAATCATGAGGGTTTGAAGACAGGTGCGGGCTCTGACCCTTCAAAACCGTGCTCGAGTATTTGGCTTCTTACAAACACCCTGGGGCCAGTCCTGGTTTGTAATCTCGCTTAGTGATCATCAACTTCTATTTACACTTTATACTTTTTTTCAAGAGATCAGTTTATCAAATCCATGAAATCTTTGCTTCTTTTCTTGCACAGATTCAGTTTTTGATTTAACTGATTTCTTTCCTAACGTTTTCTTAGAGATCCTTGTGTTCACTATATTCCAGCTGGTGGAAGTTGCAGCTACAGAGTCCCAGAAACATGTCTTTGAGTCTTAGTATTTCAAACCCTTAAGAACATGCTTAACACAGAGAACCTGGTTGGTTAGCCTTGGTGACTCTTGTGCATCAAGTTGTGGGGCCTCTACTTCCTTCCCTGGACTGTTCTTGAATTCTTGAGGCCTTGGACTTCAGGATCCTTCGATTATCTACTCAATATGCAAGGTAAATCAGCAGATCTTGTTATGCTCTTCAGCATCCACCACAGTTTTCAGTTTCCTTAATAGAACAACAACAACAACAACAACAAAAAGGCAATACACTGTGAAACTTCCATTGGTTTTATCACTATTGGCCTCAAGAACTGACAAGGAAAGCTCCACTTCCTCTTTTAAGGAACCATCAATGACTGAGAGACACTTGAGTCAAGTAATATTTCCATGGAAGCAAAAGGTTCAATTACTATTTTTTGGTAAATGATTGTCCATAAAATTTTACTCCTGAAGGTCAAAGGATGTATTGATATCTTTATTGACATTCATTGAAGATATGAGACTTTAAGAAAAGGAAAATGGTTAAAGGATTAATAGTGAGAAGGAAGGAAGGGAAAGTAAGTACAAGGTTGAACCAGAAGTCATCAGATGGCAAATATCAAATGGCATATTTAGAATGAAATAATGTCAGTAAACAGCAGACAGTCCTGAACATCCTATAGCCACTTGTAATTTCCTTTTATTCAGTAAATGTTACCACCGTTATCGCTATTAGTACTTCTCTTAACATTGCTTCAACTAGCTGGCATAATGGTATGCATTGTACTGAGTATTATGTTCATTTTCTTATTTAATGCTTCTTTGATGTATGGACCATTATCTGCATTCACAGAGCATGATTCTGGGACTCTCCCAATGTCACACTGCTAATAAGCCATCCATCTGGAATTTGAATCCAGATTTGTCTAACTTAGAACTATATTTTCTTTCCAATATGTCAGAAAAATACACAGGTGCCTTTTTGTTACCCTAGTTTTCATTTTTCACTTCTTTTCTCTTGCTGTTTTGCCTGAATATTGTGCCATTCTTTCTAATTTTTTTCCCTGCACCCATTGGTCTTTTAGACTTTCCTTCCATCTTACGAAAACTTAGTATCACTGGATCTGAAATCAGTTTTAGTCTGTGTATGTGCTGAAAACTCTCTGCCCCATTTGTATATTCAGAAAATGATTTAATAACCAGAAATATGGGATTTAGAGTTGAAAACCCCACAAAACTCTAAATCCCAGGATCTTTCTAGGAAAAGTCTCCTTAGCCTCAGCTCCCATATTTGTGCAATGGAACCACATTTCCTTGTTCTGACTGCCGCAGAGGGAGATTGTGAGAAATGAATGAAATCACAGATGTGAAAGTGATGTGTAATCAGAAGGGGCTATGGATTGCCATTTTGCATTTGCTTATTTAAAATCTCATGACTATATATGGATTGAAATGCTTTAACTTTATTCATCGAATATCATTCAGTAATGAAAAGCTAGGGGAAGTGTCTTAGGTCACAAAGAGTTATTCCTGAGACTTGGAATGGAAACAGGCAGCTGTTTGCCTCTTCTGGGTTTGCAGAAGAACTGTTAATTAGGCAGAACGAGAGTGCTTGGAGCAAGAACTGTGGCAGTTGTTCTGTTACAAATCTTACTACATGCCAGGTAGAAGTGCGGATGGGTGTGAGAGCTGCCTGCTCCTTCTGTGTGGTTGGGTGCCCTGAGAATCAACCCTGTTGGCTCTCCTTCTTTAACTGAGAAATTAGGGACAAATACATCTAACCTTATTGTTATATGACTTTTGGGAGGATAAGAGCTCCAGCATCAGTTGCAATGACTTTCAAAAGGGGTATTTGCAATACCAATATATTAGAAGTGACTTTTGGAAGCATTAATATTTCCGAGCTCATCATGGTTCATCTTGTATAGAGTGAATGGACCTTGACTTTTTGACATACAAATATGTAACTCATTTTCTTTGAATAAAGATTGTTTGGAACCATCCATAGGGTATTTGTCTACAGTGCTTTGGTTATAGCCATTTTTTCCACAAAGACTAAGAGATACTCTTCTTAAAATTGGCACTAGTGAATGCATTATGTATACTGGGGTCTCCAAAAGAAGCAACAGTGTAACAAGCAGCAAAGAAGTAAGGATAAAGATATTAACAAAAATAGGTGATTTTGAAACTATATGAGATGGGTAAGTCTGTCTCATTGATGGTGTCCAGTGAATTGTCACACTACCTCCAGAGTTACGACAGTGCCAAACTCAATCATAATCTGTGAACACAGTCATATGCCAACAGAGTAATTTTAACAGAAAGAATGTCCGAAGATTTCTAATTCATGTTCTTGACTCAAAATCAAAATAAGGGCAGATAGGGTTTTGCAAAAATGATGTGAGGAAAACAAATGCTAAATATCATATGCCTAATTTTTTAGTTTAGTTTCCTTATCCTTCCCAAGCACAACATCCCACTGTGACCCTCTTGAGACCAGGGTCCATTTCCAGAATCATCCGGTACCCCTCAACTCATTCATTAAATTAAATAATATTTTAAAGATCCTCAAAACACCCAGTACCTCTTCACATCACTTTTCGCAGCTGTATTTTACATTTGTTGGTGTGATTATTTGAGGTCTGTGTCTCCACTAGGCTGCAAGATCCTTTTCTTTTCTTTCTCTTTACTGTATCCATAGCACCCAACACAGCTCCTGGTACACAGTAGATTTCAGCTACAATGTGTTGGATGAGTGATGCATCAATGAATAAATACATGAATGATTTCAGACATTCAAGAGTTTGTTGAATTGAACTGGAAGAGCTTAATTTCATATCTTTGTGTTTAATATTTTACATAATAATTATCTTTACTTACCAATTCCCAAAACTCTCCATGAAAGAGTTAGCTTACATCAAAGAACCAAGCCATGACAACAGTTTTACGCACTGTAACAGAGATTTCCTTCTGCTGTAAGACAGCTTTGACAAGTGCATATCTGTGGGAAACTCTGCTAATTTTTGACTACCTATGGCCATTCCTCCTGCCTCCCTACCACCTCCCCATCATTAACAGAATGCTGATTTTGTTTGGAGAGTTACAATTTAAAATATATATATATTCAGATTATTAATTAAGGGTGTCCAGGTGACAAGAGTTCTGCCCAATGAGATATGGGCAGAAGGCAAGGAAGGGCCATCTCTCCTGAATTAAGAAGGCAAAGCCTAATTAGGAGAAACTTCTCCAGCCATTTGCTCTTATTTGAGTCACAGACCTTGTCTTAAAGAGGCAGCAGCCATTTTACAAGCATGAAGTGGCAAGCATGAGAGCACAGAATTATAGATTAAGGAAGTTGGAGGAGAAAGATGAAAAGAGCTTGGATCTTCAATGCTATCTTTGAGCAACTGTACCGTATTTCCATTACTGCCCCTGCACTTCTTGTTTTGTGTCACAAATAAACTTCGTCTCTTTAAGCTACTGTTCTTGGGCTTTGTGTACTCCCATAACTTATATGAGAGATTTATAAACAAATCCCTTTTATTAGAACATCAAATTAACAAAAAAAATACTTCTTTCATTTTAAAGTAATTCAGATTATGTTTTTTATTGAAAACAAACTTCCATCATGTTTTTAGATGAGATATTTATCCAGTTTTAAACCATGCTTATATCTAGTTAAAAATACTTTCTTTCAAATTTCTCTTCAGCCTACTTCTCCAAGTCAAACATTTCAGTAAATTAATGGATTTTCCACTCTTTGGATTCCTTAACTGTAGACTCAAGAAATATACAAGTTGTGTAGTAAACATATTAACCTGGCAGACACTGACACTTTTATTAAAGAGAAGCTATGTACATATACACTTGTTCTACAGATATATAAAAGTTACAATTGCAAAAGAAATCTCTACATGGTTATAAGGCTATAAATCTCTCCTGATGACTATTGCTTTCCATCAATAACTTTTACTTATATGGAGAAACTTTTAGACTCTCAAGATAACCAAATCTGGATCAAAAATGAAAGGAAAAACATAAACACAATTCTTATCAGAGAAAAGGAGAAGGACAGCTACAAACAGTGCACAATCAGATTAACAGTATTTTCTGGAAATAAATGAAAATGCCTGTAAAACAGTGGAAACTTAGGATAATCACTCTACTGCCTACTCTCATTTCCCAGTTGTATTGACCCAATCTAATTCCTCTCCCTCCTCCCTCACCCTGTCACATCTCGACATCCCATTGAATTTCCCACAAACAGAAAAGCAAATTATTTAATAACAACTGCAGTATATTCAGTAACACCTAGCCCTTACTCTTCAGTCTTTCAAACGTGCAGAGTTGCTATACATTGCATAAATTAACAAGAAATACTAGCTGTGAGAAAGTTGGACTCACTTCCATGAACGTGTGATGATTCATGAAATCAAAATTTGTTTGGCTAGATAATCCCAAAAAACAAGAGCAGGCACCCACAATGTTATAAACTTAGGGTTGTGTCTTCATGGGAATATTATTCCTGGCTCCAACTTCCCCCTACCTTCTTCACATTCAGTCCTTCTTTCTAAATCACTCAAAGCCTTTGCCTCTGTTGCCTGTCCTGTATTCTAATTTCTGTCATCCTAAGATTTCACCTTTCCAGTGATGACGAACATGATGATGTACACCACTCATGTAACATCTACTGTGTCCCCCATAGTTTATATTCATTATCTCTAATCCTCCAGAACTTTCATAACAGATGTATTCATTTCCTATAATCCATAACAAATTACCACAAATTTAGCAGTTTATAACAACACACATTTGTTATCTGACAACTGGGAGCCCAGAGATAGGTGAGCTGAATCTGCTTTTCATGTTCTCCCAGTACAGCAATTAAGACATCCATCAGGCGGGGTTGTCATCTCAGGGTCCTTTTCAAGCTCATGCAGGTTGTCAGCAGAACTCAGTCCCCCAGAGCTGGGGGTTTGAGACCTTCAGCTCCTGGTGACCACCCCTCTCCACAGGCAGGTCACAGCGTGGCTGGTGCTTCTTCCAAGCCAGAAAGAGAGTCCTGACCTACTCAGGAAGGACACAGACCCTCTTTCAAGGGTTTTTACCCAATTAAAAACAGACCCACCCTGGATATTCTGCTCTCTGATTAGCTTGAAGTCAACTGACTTGGAACTTTAATTACATCTGCAAAATCCCTTTACCCTTGCCATATAAATGTAACCTAATCATGAAGAAACACCCATCGTATTGACACCTCCCCTCCCCCTACTAAAGAGGAGGAATTGTTCAGCGTGTGTCCACTAAGGGTGGGAATCGTGTTAGAATCCTCACTACTGCCTTCTGGACCTCAGTGATCCATGTCTCTTCCACATACCGAGTGCATTCACCCCTTCCTAAGGTTCCCATCGTAGCAATAGCTTGGGCTTCTGGGTAAAATCTGTTCTGTACATCTCCTGGGGCACAATTCCTCACAGCTCTTGGATCACAATTCTTCCCCATCAGTTGATCTGTGACATCCAACAAAGAGACAAGATACCTGTCCTCAACATATTATTATTATTGCTACTATTATTATTATAGTTTTTATTTTACAAATCAGGGATATGAGAGTCAAGGAAAGTTGAGAATCTCAAAACACAGGATTCTAAAGCCAGTCTTTCACACTCCAAACTTATATTCCATAATCCCAAGGTACCACTTTAGAAAAATGCCTTTCTAGATCATTTCTTATTTGTGATCAGTGCTCTTCTTTATAAACACTCAAGGAGAGAACATGAAGTCAATGGCTCCAAAACAAGATGGAAATGACTTATCATTTGTGTTTATTGTAATTCTTTGAATGAATATAAGCAGAAATGTTTTAAATATTGTGATGCTCTGTCACTTTAGAAACTTTTTAAAAACTTATTTTTTAACCTGTGAAATTCTTCATGTAATCAAAATGCTATTCCTACATGTATGAACAGTTCATTAACTCACATCAGATTAGTAAAAGACATTTCTTGAATTATATTTGTGATCAGGCAATCAACTTGTTTCGCACTGAGGTTCAGAAGCATTTTGATTGAGAAGTTAATGAATGATATGATAATTAGGATTGTTATTTCGGGGGTTCTATTCCTTAACATGGGGGACTGAAGCAAATGGACCACAGAAAAATTTCAGGGCCTCGATCATTTCATTGCAGCTAATTAAAAAATGAGACATAAAGGGTTTTATTAAACTCATTAAGAACCTCCAAGAGGATAATGTTACATATTGCAGGTCATTCTATTTTTTTTTTTTTTTTTGATGCTAGCAATACTTTTATTCCAGAAGATAATAAATGTATGTTAGAGAAACCTATATTCCCTTGCATGGTTTTTTTTCCAGGTAACATTCAGGTAATTCTTTTTTGATTACCGTCTTCTGTGATATTATTTATTGTAGCTAATGTACCATTCAGCATGCCCAAATAAAAATCTTACTTCAAAACATTGGACCTGCAGATTGTAGTTCATCCATTTTCTATGACATCTTATGCTTTTTGTTTTTATTTTTCAGGTGTAAATATGTTCCCTGCACATAAAGTGACAGACTGGCAGTCATAATTAGACCTACATTTTCTACCATAGAATTTTTTAGCAGTTTCATTGAGATACATTCACACGTCATATAATCCACCCAAAGTGTACAATCAATGGTTCACAGTATCATCTCATATTTGAGTATTCATCACCACAATTTTAGAACATTTTCGTTACTCAAAGCAACCACTGCAACAGCAAAACAACAAAACAATTTTTTAAAACATGGAAAGAGTTGCGGTATGGAGTAATGCTGACTTTCAGAGCTGCAGAACTCCAGTTCTGAGTCTCAGGTGTCACACACATACCTGCAGTTCCAGGGAAATACCGGGTTATATACACAGAGCACAGCATCTCAGAATTTAGAAATAAACCTTAGAACTCAGGAACTAATGTGACTACTATAAGAGCTTACAATCTAGGCCCTAATTTTCTTGCAAGTATTTTCTAAATGAGACCATATAATACTTGTCTTTTTGTTTCTGGCTTATTTTGCTCAACATATTGTCCTAAAGGTTCATTCACCTCGTTGCATGCCTCACAATTTCATTCCTTTCTGTAACAGCACAATATTATACATAGAGTTTTATATGAAATAAAATAGATGACAAAACAAAATGTATTCTAATCAATAAAACTAACATGGTTATCTATTTCTTTACTGATGTATTGTGAGATATTGAAAAGCTGTGAATAGTTCTAATTACTTGGATACCAGTTTACTTTTAAGGCTATACTTGAACACATATACAGTTCCATGTGCCTTGGATCTAACACATATTTACCCTTAAATCTTTGGGTTTGTAAACTCACATTTTTAGCTTTCTGTAACATTGTTATATTTCATCATCACAGCCAACCTTCTTTCAGAGCCATATCAATGAACTTGGAATCCCAAATGCCTGATATTTATTTTTCTTCTCTTAGAAATATGATTTTTCTCTCTTAGAGACAGTTGGGAGGGTATGACTTATTGAGAAGGAAGCAGTACCACTGTACCAAAATTATAAAAACAAGGCTTTTAAAATTCCTTTTCTTTAGACCCAGGGCCAAAGCCTATTTTTCTGGCCAACAAATAAGAGAATTGCCCACCTGCAGGTCATTGCACAGAGCAAGAGAATAAGAATTGGCTCTTCCAAGGGTGGTACTCCTGGACCAGGCGGTAAAGCCCTTTAGGGCAGGAACTACGTCTCTTTAACCCAGTACAGAAAATATTTGGTGTACTTTGTAAGCAAATAATTCAGATGATGGATGAGCCTGCACTGCTAGGAATTTGTGTCATTGGATGATGGGGCTATGGCAGGTCAAGAGGTGAGGCTTGGCTGCCACTGTTCCTCTTCTGGAAAAATACCGGCTTACCCCAAGAAGTAACAAGGGCAATGATCAGAAGCCTTTTCTGAATTAAACTTTGTGATGGCTATTTTGCGTGTTACTCTGATTATAATGATTGGTTTTGATGTTGTATGAAAAAGTGCTGTTCATATAAAAGCAACACTGCCTTATGACTTTCATACCTTATCCACAACAGAAATCAATCAGCATGTGACGTAGTCAAAAGATGAAAACTTTCTAGTTATTGAAACAGTGCAAATCATTCCATAATCCTGTCCCTTCGACGGGTTTACACGAAAATACATGCAGATTGGTTTCCACTCCCTAGTTTGTTCCCTAATTAGCAGGATTCTCCTGCAGGCAAACACCTGCAAATCTTACCTGCTGGCACAGGCACGTTAGAAGAGAAAAGTATCTACGTACTGTACGGAAAGTATTGTTTAGACAACTGCATATGCAGATTTGTGACATAGCGAAAGTGAAAAGCAAGATCAAGCAGTCATCTATTTCTTTCAGGAAAGATAAAGGCAACCCACATGGACTGTCATTAAAATAATTCAAAAAAATCAACTACAGCTTTGAGGAAAAGAGTGGATTTTCCGCAATTGACGGCTTATCAGTAGGGTGTCGTTTAAATATTTTCTTATCCTGGGAGTGTACCTCAGTAACGATCGGCATATATAACTCATAATTGATTTAAATAAGCTTGCTCGGTAGTCCAGTGTGTGAAAATGCAACAAGCTGGTTTCTTTTCACTGTGCCTGTTGTCACTTTCTTTCTTCCAAGCTACCTCATCCCACATTGCATCTACCTTTTATATTTTGGATCATAATGTAATTTGTTTCCAAATGTGTATTTAAAGAAGGCAACTTGGAGTGACACAAGAATAGCACAGTAAATGAAAAGCAGGATGGTATTTTCATGTAAATCATATTTTATAAATATTTAAATTACTTTCTTTGGGAGAAAAAAAGGTGTATGAATACACTTTACATTTATGCTACAAATTATGCTGAGGGAGTTCTACCTTGTAGAGTTATTGTTTGCAACAATGTATATTAAATCTTTCCTGTTCTTACATAATTCTTCAAGGCATTTTACTGACTAAGGTCTTAAGAAGACAAGAGATAATCCATCTCAATTTGATAAGAGTGTAATCACACTCAACAAGTAAGGGATCTGTTATTCATCATCAAAATTTAAAAATTTGATACACAAATTGTACTGATGCTCAGTCCATTTTATTTGGACAAATAATAATTCTACAGTATGTAATTTACAACAATTCAATCTAATGCAGATCCTGCTAATTCGGATGTTGCAACAATTCAAAGAAGGTCAATATACATAAGTAAAACAAAATGCTTGAGGTCTAAAAAGGAAGGGCAATAGTGAACCAAACCAGAACATTTTTAATTCAAGGAAAATGCAACAGTGGTAAAATAAAATTATGATTTATTTTGCGCTCATTATATGTCAGGAATTGTAATGGAGTTCAGATGCTTTTTCTATTAAGGTCCACAAATCACGTGATTTTTTTCTTGGCCACATGGCTGAAAGTGGCAATTAATCCAAACCAAGATCTGTCTGACTAGAAAACATGTGCCTTTATTTTAATATATTTTCAATTTCTGTTTTGAACTGTGAAGTCTCCCATGGAAAAGGACTTTTGTGTTTTTAGGATTTTATTAATTGACGTTGACCTGTTTTGCATTATCGTTTCCATGATGTACATCTACCTTTATATTTTGGTTGGTAATATAAAGTCACTTCAAAGTAACAAATCTGCAAAAGTGTAATCATTCCATTTTTTTCTTTATCACCATTATGTTCAACTACCAAGTTCTTACTGTATTTGAAGATGTATCTCCAAAAATATTTTAAGAAGCAGAATGTGGTAAATCAAGTCTCATGGTTCATCATCCTGAATAAATCTTGCACTAATTACCTAAAATTAGGGAAATAAACAGATATAGAGAATTTCATTTGAGCACATGTAGCACTTTCCTATCTGTAGGATTTGATGGCAAATTACACTCGAATAAGAAAATAAAATACCTTTTATGCTGCTAGATCATTAGGTAACAAATCCTATTATACAACCTCAGGAATGGTTATTTTTTAGTGATTTCTTTTTAAAAAATAAACTTTTAAAACTATGTCTTTTCCAATATATTTTCAGTGCTTTTTACATAAAAAGATATTAAAGTGAAAAGGTGTCTCATTAAGAACAAAACCATGGTTTTCAAATTCACATTATGCTTCTTTAATATATAAAAATATTTTGTAAATTGAATAATTGTCAGTATGGCATCTGATGATTCTGTTTCAAAAACATTGGGTTTTTTTTTCTTTGTTTTTGTGTTTTTTTTTTTTTAGATTTACTTTGGCAAGTCTACTTTATTGGTGATGATACGTTATTCAACAAGAAGCATGTGATGTGGGGTTGCCACTTTTGAGATGTTAGCAGCCCTTGATGCTTATTGCACAGATCCATTCCTTCTTTAGGGATTGTAAAATAATATTCCAATGCTATATTTTCTTCTTCATTTAATAGCTGGCATATTTCTATTAAGAAAAACTTATTTACATCAACTATTTAATTACCCATTACCCTGAGATTTAGTTTGTATAGAAAAAAAGGATAAATTTGTCACTTTTTCCTCTTTATCAGTTTTCAGAATATAGTGGTTCTCTAGCATCTTCCAAAGATGTCCAGTGAGAGCTGTTTTTTTCTCTTTGAGGACCATTATGACCCATTATTGAAACATATTTGAAGTGTTTCAGTCCATGGCAGATAATCCATGGAAGAAATATCCTTACTGTTTGTTCAAACTTGGGCTCTTGGGAGCTCTTGGGAGCTGTTCCACGTTGGCTGATACCTTTTGAGATTGTTCCCTTTGGAGTTATCTTCTATGACAAGATGTTTCAAGCTCATCTTGTATGTTTTCTGCCCCAGCCCTGAAATCAGCCTTTTCCCCCCAGGATTCCTGGTTCCTCCTAGTGGAAATTGAAATTCAAGACTAAGAGCTGGGTTCTAGGCATGTTCACTGGGAGTGATTTAGCCCTTGTTTCTAGGTTTCCAGTAGGTAGAGCTGGCTGCCCAGGGTTCCTAGCTGAGTGCCCCAGACAGTGGGGATAGAGCTATGTAGCCTCTGAGGACCAAGCCCAGGGGTTTCCTTGGCCGGAGGAGGCTTTTGGTCAATGCTGTCCCTGGGCAGCCACCAAGAGCATGGGGCTGAGGGGAAGGAGCATCCGTTTGAGGGGGTGTAAAAAAAAAAATTGTTATTTCTTGTCCTAGTTTGCTAATGCTGCTGGAATGCAAAACACCAGAGATGGATCAGCTTTTATAAAGGGGGTTTATTTGGTTACACAGTTACAGTCTTAAGGCCATGAAGTGCCCAAGGTAACACATCAGAAGTTGGGTACCTTCACTGGAGGATGGCCAATGGCATCTGGAAAACCCGTGTTAGCTGGGAAGGCATGTGCCCGGCGTCTGCTCCAAAGTTCTGGGTTCAAAATGGTTTTCTCCCAGGATGTTCCTCTTTAGGCTGCAGTTCCTCAAAAATGTCACTCTCAGTTGCTCTTGGGGCATTTTTTCTCCTGTAGCTTCTCCAAAGCAAAAGTCTGCTTTCAATGGCGTCTTCAAACTGTCTCTCCTCTTCAGATGCTCTCTCAGCTTCTGTGCATTCTTCAAAGTGTCCTTCTTGGCTGTAGCAAGCTCACTCCTTCTGTCTGAGCTTATATAGTGCTCCAGTAATTTAATTCAGACCCACCCTGAATGGGTGGGGCAACACCTCCATGGAAATTATCCAACCAAAGTCATCACCCACAGTTAGGTGGGGTGCATCTCCATGGAAACACTCAAAGAATTACAATCTAATCACCACTGATACATCTGCCCACACAAGATTACATCAAAGATAATGGTGTTTTGGGGGACATAATACATTCAAACTGGCACATTTCTTGTTACAGGAAGAAAGAAACTCATTAAATGATTGTACCCTTGACTGTATTTTTTGAAGTCCTGAGTGGTCTTTCAAATGTTTCATATACTTCCTTTGCTATTTGAATTAAAAATATCCAACTGGAATTTCTCTCACCTTTTATTTATCTGTTTTTTCAGACTGAGGGTTATATTCAAAACCTTTAATAAGGGACTACTTTCATGGTTTTCTTGTTGAGGTTTGTTGGTGGGATTTGAGACTTTATTGGATAACTAAATACCACCGTCTACAAGAGAATTAGATTCATGAGAAACAAATGTGCTGTATTTTTGGCTCTAAATTCCAGTATGTCATTAGATCCATTTATTAACTTGCCTATAATTCAATTTCCCAAACTGTAAATGGTGGATGTGTAATACAATGCAATTCACAAGGCAGTGAGGGGGCCTATCCATTATTTTTAAAAACATAGGTTTAGTTAGGTAGATGGTACTAGCATTTGAGGGAGGTTGCTTGCTTCTGTTCTTCTGTTATCTAATTAGCCCAGTGTGCAGCTCAGGTCTTCAGGAAAGTAAACCATGAGATGAAATATAATGAGCAGAAAGTCAATTGGGAAGTTCTATTGGGACTAACATTTGTAGAAGGGAAAGAAGCAACATTGTTCAGAGAGAGAAGTTGGGTTACGATACAGTCATCACAAGGATTTCAGCCCTCTGGGGTGTGCTGATGCTGGGATGGCCATTCAAAGTTGTTTCACGTTGGGCAAGGGAGCTGGGTCCTTAGACCATCATCGATCTGTCACTGAATATGGTTGCCCCATGAAGTCGTTGGTCAAAGGGGTTCTATTCAGTTGACAGCAGTTCCTAGAAAGCTGAGAGCTGAGGGCTGTCAGCCAGCAGCAATCCCAGCAGCTGGGCACCAATTTCTTCATTCTTGAGGGGCAGAGTATGCAGGAAAGCCCAGTGTCCATGGGATCCGAGTTTGTCTGGATAAATGCAGGGAACTGAAAGAGTGCAGTATATCCTGGCCTCAACACAGACTGAACGTAACCAACATATGCTTTAGAATCACACCTCTTCTACAAGAACAATCATTAGAGCCAGAGAGATGGTCTTCAAATTGACAATATAATGAAATGTCTTGATAAAACATGAAGCTTATTATCATTATTAAATTTCAAGCATTCAGGGGAAGGTTTTTCAGGAAGTAAACATGTGCTTTATGAATATAGCAGGTACTAAATTATCAAGTGAACCATTGTTTTTGCACTTTTGTTAAAATTATGGTTATTGCATGTATAGGGCAGTTTTCTGTGTGATAGTTTTTGGTTTTTTTTTTTTTTTTTTTTGATTATTAGGTCTGTGCTGCTTTATATTGAACAAATTTGTTAACATTCTAGTCAACTACGGCATGGTGATGAGACATGAGAAACCAAATACTATTAGGACAAAGACTTGAAATAAGAGCAGATTAAGTAAAATAGAGATTTCTTTTTCTTTTTTTCTCACGACTCTGTTCTGCAAAGTCCTTAGGGTCCTGGGTTCCTTTTCTTGTTATGCCACCATCCCAGGTGTTCCAGTTTGCTAATGTTGCCTTTTTGCAAAACACCAGAAATGGATTGACTTTTATAAAGGGGGTTTATTTGGTTACACAGTGACAGTCTTAAGGCCATAAAGTGTCCAAGGTAATGCATCAACAATTGGGTACCTTCACTGAAGGATGGCCATTGGTGTCCAGAAAACCTCTGTTAGCTCGGAAGGCATGTGGCTGGTTTACGCTTGCTCCCAGGTGGCAATTTCAAAATGGTGTTCTCCAAAATGTCAGTGTCAGCTTCCAATGGCTGTCTTCAAAATGTGTCTCTCAGCTTCAGCTACTCTCTCAGCTCCTGTGTGTTCTTCAAAGTGTCCCTCTTGGTTGTAGCAAGCTCGTTCCTTCTGTCTGAGCTTATACAGTGCTCTAGTAAACCAATCAAGGCCCACACTGAATGGGCAGGGACACACCTCCATGGAAACCATACAACCAGAGTTATCACCTACAGTTGGGTGGGGCACATCTTCATAGCAACAACCCAATCCAAACATCCAAATGTTCCAACCTAATCAACACCAATACGTCTCCCCCACAAGAATGCACCAAAGAACATGGCTTTTTCTGGGGGACACAAGACATACAAACCAGCACACCAGGTATTACTCTTGTTTGCATGGTCCATTATAGTTCATTATTAGATTCACTTTCCAGCCAGCAAGAAGGGAAAAAGGAGAAGATAAACCATGCCAATTCCTTAAAGGTCATGGCTTAGAAGCCATGCAACCTGCTTCCTTACATACCCAACTGGCCAGATCTTAGGCAAATGGACACACCTAGCTTCAAGAAAGCCTGGGAAATGTCATCTTTAACTGGGCAGCCTTGTCCCCTGAAAGTTCTGTAACTTTCAGAGAGGATACTAGAGATAAGAGTGAATGAATGTATCTTAGCTCTCTGCCATTTACCCTATTTATAATGAAAACCCAATTACCATTTTCAAAATGAACACACCATGCAATTTGCAACTTGTAATATGGGGTTAGCATAATTGCAGGTTCAGAACCAAATCTGCCCAGTAGATTATTTTTAATTAGTAAGATTATTGTGCCGGTTATTGTCATTCAGCTCCAAATCACCCTTTGTTGCACCGCGGGTGGTTCCTCACCATTTCCCCCCTGCCAGCTGCCATGGTGTGAAGTGCCACCAGCAGAGGAACTGGGAGGAAGCTGGAAGAGAAAGGGGGTTCCTCAACCTGACTTCACTGTGCTCTCTCCCAACAGGCTTCTGCAACAGGTCACATCTCCTTGAAGGAAACTTCCCTTGACACTCAGAGAGAGGTTTCTTAAGTGAGTTTTATGTGATCACTTCCCCATGAATAACTTTGTCCCAGCATCCCAGTTGATGGTTCCTGGTAATTCCTGCTGACACAGCACCTCAGCAGACTCCTACCTCCTTTCAGCCGGTTACCAGCCATGCCCTCTCTCATGAGTACAGAACTCAGCCCTGGGCATTGGATCCTATTCCAGATTGTCCCTTCCTTGGGGTCCCTACCTCAGCCAGAGGGATAGACACTGCTCTCCCTATATTCCTTACAGCTATTGCTACCTCTTAGTATTATCCAAACCCCAGCTATTCTAACTCTCTGTTGCAGTTAATAAATATTTTATTTTACACATTCTCTGTCAAATTTACTAGATAGATTCTGTCTCCTGATTTGATCCCATCTGATACAATTAGGAATGTCAATCATGTTAAGACAGTTAAAGACATTTAAACATTTCCTTTGTGAGATGTATAAGTCCATGGATCGGTACATGGGCCATTTATGGCCTTTCCCTCTGTCCTTTTTGACGTCTACAATTAACTATAATGCTTAGGCAACTGGAGGATTTGGCTGAAGTAAATGTTACACAAATCAAACAAGACAGCAACTAACTGGTTAGGCATTAAAACTTTGCGTGTCTGAAAGTACTGAGAATTCGTGGGAATAGAGTTACTGTGGGCACTTAAAAATCTAATCATTGTTATGCTTCGACATTTTTCATACATTATCAACATCAGATAAAAACCAAGCCTTTAGAGTTCTTCCAAAAATTATGTTTCTTTTCCTCCACTGTACACTTTACACGTTTAGGAAAGGGTATTCTCATTACATAGAAGAAAAATGTTTCATTTTGAAAGGAAAATACACTTTCTGGGTGACTCCACGGTGACATATTATTCTAGATAGGCTTATTAGCTACTTTGTATCCGTGGCCTCATGGAATCTTCAAAATGATGGCTCCTGAATTTAAGTTCAAAATAAGACAGAATTTTGCTAGCTGAGCTTTTAACTGGAATGTAATATGAAGGAATGTTATGGTATCAATTTCTTCTTCCAAACTAGCATTTGGCCTAAGAGAATAAGGAAAGTGTTTTCTTCTGTTCATAGTTAACATTATTCTTATTTCTGCCTGTAAGTATTCAATAACATTTAGCAAAATTACTACTTATGGTTTTTAAATGGTATTTTTTGTAATTGTCTCAAACATACATTTTAAATTAGAAATAATCTCTCGTTTTTTTTTTTCCCAGTAACTTTTGTTTTACATGCTGTTCAGTCACTGTCAAACTTGTTTTACTTCACTTTTGTGTATCTCTAAAACTATCATCCAAATGCAATTCTGGAAATCTTATGAATATGTGGCAATAGCTTTTGAAAAATCAAAGATAAGAAGATATTTTACTTTCAATGAGTCCTGTTTTCACAGGTACTTTTTGCATAATGAGTCACATGCATTTTGTTATTATTTTTTCTATATTTTGGATCAACTTCCTGTTGAGGGTCTTAAAATTTTCCTTTGTCTTTTTTCATTCATATCAAATGTGTTTTCTGAAAACATGCAAACTCAGATAAATCTTCAACTTTAACCTTAATTGTATATAGGTATCTGGGGCTTTACAGTCAATGAATTTTTGCAATGGGGATAGAAATGGATGAGCATTTTAGCATATTTTAAATTTATTTTTCTAGTGTGAAATCTGTTTCTTTTTAAATTTTCATGCCATACATAGTGCATAGTTATTTATTACATTCTTCCGAATTTGTTTTTCTTCCATAGGTATTAACTCTCTCTTTAAGTTGTTTCTGCTGCATTCATTTCACTTTTATCATTGAAGTCGAGAAGAAACATGAACATTCAAAGAATAAAATGAGGGTTTGTAATACTGGGGAGCTGGCTTCAAGTGGAAACACAAAGAATCACGAACACATGCAAAAATGTCTACAATTAATTTTAAATCTTAGTATCTTTGGAGCATTATTATTATTAAAATGACTTATTTTTGTTTACCACCTCACATTATCTTGAAGTGAGTAACTTCTCTATATGCATTTGCTAAGTGAATGGAAATAGTCTCCATTTAAGTATACTGTTTTCTAAATGAAGTATAAGACTGTCTCCTAGAAAAAGTCTTTCAAGGTACCAAGGATTAAGACACTTTCAACTGGAAATGTATGAAATGGCTTATTTCAATATTTAAATCTTAAGTCAACTGCACTGCAAAATTAAGACCAATAGTTAGCCCTGGATATACCGTAATAATTCCTGGCAAAGTGTAATTCAGATCCAGTCAGCTCTATGTCACACGGCTCTTTCTATTCTTTCTTACTTCGTGTTGTCACTTTGTGTCTCTTGACTTTGCAAATAAGAAAACCATTACAAAACTGGGCCTGGAAGCATACACCAATATTTTACTTTATAAATTCAAATATTCCCAAGAACAGCAATCAAAAGCTGAACAGAAATATGGATATTATGCATGTATTCATAAGGAAGTTGCTAATAAAGCAGTTAGTTAAACTCACTAAATAGATGGATACATTACACTGCTCAACATGCTGGCCCAAAACCCAAACCGCAGGCGAGAAACACATGTTCCAAACAAGAAAAAAGTGTGTGATGTATAGCACATCGAAGAATACTTAATTGTGTGCATTTTTTTTGTTGTAATTTGAATAGATTCCAACTTTTCTGGAAGAAAGACTTTACTTACGTATTAGCAAATATATAACATATATAACAGAGAGACATAAGTAACAGAAATCAATATATTTTTCTTCTTAAAGGGAAATTTTCAAACTGATTTAACTGATGAATATACAAATGTTTCATTCAGTTGTATATTTGATTACACTTAATAAAAGCCCTTTTAAAATAAGTGAGTCATTGTTAGTCAAGATTTTAATATATAAATACCTTTTTATATACTTTTTTAAAAAAAAGGTTTGAAACTAGTTGGCAGATCATGGTTTGCTGGAAGGGACTGGCACCTCTGAGTCTTAAATAAATGACAAGTTATTCGGTTATTTTTGAGCCAAAGAACTACAGTCTAATTAGCCAGAACACTGAGGAAACAAACCTCAGAATAACTCTATTTTGAGTAATGGATTACTTATAATGCATTATAAATCTGTATTCTCATAGAATAATATAAACATGCACCACACACAATAAAGACATGCACTCTTTTAGGCAAAATAACTTCGCACATACAAAACAGGCAGAGTATAATCTTTCTTTTAAGATTTCCTTTCTCTTTATAGCTTTCTTCTATGAATGGAAAACAAAGAGCAATCCCACATTGAAAATCAATGCCTTCAAAACATCTACAGAAACTGTAACACAAAAAGCAAGAATTAATCATGCATAATAGTTAGGTACAGGGAGAAGAAAACCATCTCTGAACTTATACCATATTTCTAAAGTCTACTAGAGACATAACTAAACAGTTGCCTGGTATCTTCAAAAGCCAACTCTTGTTTGAAGGAACCAGAAGATGAAGGCTGTTAAGGGAGAGATAAAATACTATATTTTATGAAAAGTTCTGAAAAAGTAAGTCAATTTAAATTGTCAAATTCAGATTTAAAGAGCCTAAGTGGGATTTCCATTGAAATTTACCCAGAAGATGGGAGAAATATTTCATATATATGCATGGAATGAATACTGAGGTCATCAGAAGTGACATAAAAATAATGAACATGCCCTGAAACACTAAAAGGAAGGGGTGGGAGTGGGGGACACAGATCTCTCCCCAAGCTCGATCTTTCTCCCCAAGGTAGATCTTCTTTCTCAGTTTATATGTTTATTAAATACATGCAAACTGAACCCTCCACTTTAACATGGATGGTTTATAGCAGTATAAATACTGTGTTCACAGTGCGATTGAGGGGCCAAATCACTGAGTTTTTTAAACAATTGATAACTTCTACTATCATAAGGAGATATTCATTTGAATTCCATTTTAAGTGCTTTTAAATATTAGTGCAAAAACATGTTTAAACATCTGCTTGCTTAAAAAATGTATTTGTTCTAGACAACTACGTTCTATACTCCAATCTCCAATACATCTAGAGAGAAAATAGTACAATTCAAAGTTAAAATGATACTTTACAAACTATTTTTGTTTGTTTATCATATTCCTGGAATTGGTAATGCTAAAGATAAAGTAAATAAATGAAGTCATCATATTTTGTTTTCTATGTAAGAGACAGGACACTGTCAATCTCTATTTAGTTCCCAGGTGAAACAAATACCTCACGGCTAGATATGTAATAACTTATGTTGCCACTGGATGGCAATGACAGCTTTTGTCTCTAAAATGCTCACCGTGCCCTGGATGCAATTTAGTGCTACAACACTTGGCTTTAAGTTTCTTGGGACATCAAAGTATAAAATACACCGGAGTTCCTAGTCAATAGCTCTCACACATTTCTTTTGGGCGTCTTGCCTTTGGGTCTACCCTAACTGAAGGAAGCCAAAATTTCCTTACTTCAATTGCTTTTTAGGAACTCAATGATGTTTAATAGAATGCAAAGTTTGCAAGGAGAAAATAGATAAAGGAGGAAATAATAAAGAAGTAAGAAAGAAGCATGAAAATGGACTAGATTCCATTCTGCCATTGAAAGACGGTAAGCTTGTAGAAGACCACAATATCAAGATTAAATTTATTATTTAATTGCTCCCTGACCTAGAGCAAAAATATACCTCACTTTACTCTGTATTTTATGGTCTAAATTACTTCTCCTTCCTATGACCTACACATACACACACACACACACACACACACACACACACACACAAACATAAACACACTAATATGCGTACACACTTCAAATAATTGTTTGTAGTTGAATAATTAACTGATGATGGTTTAATTTTCTAGAGTGAATTGGTTTTAAATTGAGGAGAAAAATTACTTTAAAAATTTTAGGTATAGCTAGCATGAAATTTTTATGATGAATTTTTTGTGGAATCAAAATATGTAAATATTTGAATTTTAATCAATTCTGAGATTAATGATAATTATGAAGGTGTTAAATTAATCATAGTATGGAACCATGCATTCCTTTGCTTTTCAGAGAAGGAAGAATTTCAATGTGTTTACCTGAGTAAGGGGTCTTGGATTCCAAATAGCTTTGCTGGGTTAGTTAGAGGATAAAGACCTCAGATCATCATTTTGATGAGTAGGATAAAGTGATTATATTAGTAATGTTAAAATAGAAAGAGATGAAAAAGAAAATATATATATATATAATTATTTATATATATAAATAAATATATGTATTCATATATATATAATGAACCAATGTAGATAAATGTAGTTCTCCTTATTTCAGGGAATAAAGCTATTCTTTCTTATTCAGTCTCATTTTAATTTATTAAAAACTTTGACATATACTATGTTGTACATTTCTTAGTGAATAAAGCTTGATGATTAAACTTTACAATTAGTTGACATCTATGGGAAAAACACAGTTTATTCTAAAAGAGCTTTAATATATGCCTTTTTATTTGCTTCTTAAACTTTTAGTACTTATCTGATGGCATATGAGATGGTTAAGATGGGAATTCTGAAGCATATTGGAGAATGGTTTAAACTTTAGCAAGCATGGGAAAAATAAGCATCTTTCAAATACCAAATTGCAAATTAAGTTTAATTTTTATTTTCTTTAGCAACATAGAAATACTAGATGAGTAAGAAAATATATTTCATGGTGGGAGTATAGATATAAAAGAGAAATTTATCTCTATTGATACAAAGTACTTCTAATTTTGCATGATTGGTTTTTGTCACTAAATTAAGAGATATATTTTGTGTGTGTATATGTGTGTGTATAGTAAGGATATATTTATAGATATGAAAAAAAAAAAAACTAGGCAAGATCAAACCAGATTTTTGAATACTTACTTTTTGTTTTCTTCCCATACGCACTGTAGTCATATACAGGATAACTACATCAATTAAACCTAGTTCAGGGAAAACAATTCATAAGAACTATGAAAGGGCCAGTTTCTGTCTTTTCACAATACTGTTAGATTCTCACACGAAAGAATGACATAATTCAGTAGCACTTCAAAACAACGTGAACAAATTTACTTTGTGCTCTTATATAACTATATTACTTAAAATCCTAAATTTTAAAAACTTGTTTCACTTTCATCACATAGCCAGGTCTAAGTGAACAGAGTAAAATTACATGCTATGCATTGTAATTTTCCACTTATTTTAAAGCTGAAGTTGTACAGAATAAACTTTGTTTACATAAAGCAAGGTAAATTCACAATACTGTTTGTATATACATGTGTATACGTGTGTGTGTGTGTGTATATACATATGACCAAACAGATAATTCCAGCAAAAAATAATTCTCCTTTGGGATCAGCATCCTCTCTTTTGACTGTATAGATTGATTTATTGATCAAAAAACTTGAATACCATACAAGTGTTCCACTATTTTGTATTTTTCATTTTGAGGTTCTCAAGTTTCAACTTTAGTTTGTTAGGGGAAATTTAGCCAAAGAGTTTTGTATAAGCATTTTAAAAAATGGGCTGACATAAAATCTTAAGAAATGGAATGTGAAATCATGCCAAATTATATACTTTTATCTCTTTACCTTACTTGTGAGAAGTAACTTCCTAATTTTGTAGATAAAAATAATGTCTTCTGATTCCAATGAATGCAAATATCAGTATTTTAAAAACGTTATAGACAAGAATTCCTTCCTAATTTTCTCGTACCTGGTAAGATTCTAAAAGAGAAAGAAGGAGTGAACAGTTATTTGAATTTGCGTATATGCACACACATACTCACGTATAAGAAGGGTCTGTGACTTTAAAATCCACCTCATTTGGAGCCGAGATATGTGGTTTTATAACCTGATGTTGAAAACTGTTAGATTACTGGGTAGAAAATATCTAAATTTTGCATAGGGTGGTGTTTTCTTTCACCAGTTATATTTGGCAATTAATGGACAACAATAAATGTCAGTTACATTTCATTTAAGTCATTTAAGGAGTAGAATATCAAAAATTTATAAATGGTTGGGAAGTTTGCGGCTTTTTCACACACACCTCCACCTCCCTAAAAGGAGACAGTACAGAGAAAATTCCTTGGGCCCTCAAAGGTCTTTAAAAAAAAAATGCATGTTTTGCTTAGCCAAATCTTTTTTAGCCTGTGCTTGTTTTTCAGTGGCAATGGTCACCGGGAGGGTAAATTAATCGCACTAGACAACGTTTGATAAGAGTTCTTTTAGAACTGAGAAGAAAATATCTCCACATTCCTGGAGGCTATAGTTTTGGTTTTGCAGAATGCATATGTATTTCAATTTTTGATACATAAAAGTATGATACAAAAAATATTTGATACATAAAAGTATGATGGGAGTAAGTGATTAAAGCCAGGTGAAATAATTTTTAAGGTGCTTAATATGAGGAATATTTTTTGGCTGTCCATGTAGTGAGTATGTATTTTTCAGCCTTCCCAATCTTCATAGTCCCTTAGGCACAGGCAAAGGGAAATTCCTAATCCAAGGAAACACAGATTCCATCATTTGCACTCTGCTCTTACTTTGCCTTCTTAATACTTAGATCACTTGGTAAATATTTGTGCTTAGCTATTTCCTCATTCTCTGGGTTGAACCCGTCTTCCTGAAAGTCCACTTTCTCTGTAGGTCTCTTCATAACATAAATAAAAATGTTTTTAACTAAGGTCATTAAAAGGTTCACAGAAATCTTTTCATGATTTTAAGAATCGTCAACGGTTCACACATGAGCACCGAGACGAAGGAGCTGCCAAATGGAAAAGCCCAGATTCTTGACTGCATTTTCTTCTATCACTTGTAAGTTAATACTCACTGATAAATTGTTAAAATGCCAGGAAGCACATCAGACATCTGAGGAGATGGAATGAATTGCCAGAAGATTGGAAATGGAAGAATAGTTGCAAATATAGATGTGTGTGACTAGGGGAAAATATCATGGGGTACGCCTCATTTTCCCCCTCAATCTGGGTTCTTATGTATAAAACAAATAAAAGGAGACCAATGCACTGAGTAACAACAAAAACAAAAATTTCAGATATCCGTTAATTTACAGACCAATGTAGAGACACTTTCTAAGTAGAAATGACCCCACTTAAAGAATTTAGGTGAACAATTTTGGATTCTATATCTTAACCATATAAACAAGTCTTTTTCAAATAATGAGGGGTATTGATAAGGAATAGGAAGGAAGAAGAAAAGAAAGGTTCATGGGGTGAGAATGAAATCTAGTTTAATGTGTAGTTTATTGTGTTAAAAGTCCAGAGAAGTTGATTCTGATCCATTCAAGTGACATTTTCCTTGGATTGCTGTCTCTTATTATTAACCTTAAGACATAATATTTAAACCTCTTGTACAATTACTTCCTAAATTGATATCTGCAAGGTTTAAATACACTGTCATAGCTAGATGCTTTTAGTAGCTTATTATATGGAATGACATGCTCAAGTAATATCAATGTTTCTTCTGTACTGACATTACATATGGCAACCATCAATTCTTTAGAATTACCTTAATTATAAATGAATGCATCCCCATTTGTCATATCAAGTATCTTGATTAATGCATTACTTTTACTGTTAAAGTAGGTTGATACAGATTAGTTGTTTTAAAATTAAGTAGAGATTTGAATTATATCACATACTTTAGGTGACCAAGGATGATGGATTTTTAATATATATGCATAAAAATACATGCAAGAAAACCTTATTGAATGTTTCAAAAAGTAAATCTTGATAGCACAGGCAAATTTTTCCAATTATTTGGTAATTGGTAATTTTGAAACATTCAATAAGGTTTTCTTGCATGTATTTTTATGCATATATATTAAAAATCCATCATCCTTGGTCACCTAAAGTATGTGATATAATTCAAATCTCTACTTAATTTTAAAACAACTAATCTGTATCAACCTACTTTAACAGTAAAATAAGGCATCCACTCACCTTATTTTGGTTATGATTTCTTTTCCTTTGAGAAAGCATATTATTAAAGCACATTGTTTTGCAGTCTTGAAAATCTGCCTCATATTAATTATTTCTGTATTGCTTTTATCCCACATTTCCATACCCTACCACAAAACTCCCAGAGGAAAACTTTCTTGGAGTGCAAATTCTGCCTGTTTGCTTTCAGCCCTGAATCTTTTAGGTTCTAGAACAATGCCTTAGACACATACATTGATGCATCCAATGATTATTTACTGAGTACTTAATATGCACCAGGCCCCATTCTAAACCAAGGGGCTATATCCAAGAGCAATCAGACAAAACTTCCCTTACATTACATATGATAGCATGCTTAGAAAGCAGCACCAGTAGATTATAAGCACTCAGGTTTTCTAATCAGGCCTGAGTTCAAATCCTGCTTTAACCCTTCTGCATTGTGTCCTCATGCAACTTATTTCTTAGTTTTAATTAATTAATATATTATTTAATATTTGCTAAATTGAATCATTTTTTCTAAAATGCTATTGATCAACTGTTGTGATCACATGTTTATGCAGGCATGACACATGGCCATTGTGTACAACATTTATGGCATAAATATGACTCCCGGGGAGGAATCTAGACCTGGCTTCGTGAGATGGAGAACATCTTCTTGACCAAAAGGGGGATGTGAAAGGAAATGAAATAGGCTTCAGTGGCAGAGATTCCAAATGGAGCCAAGAGGTCACTCTGGTGGGCACTCTTACATGCAATATAGACAACCCTTTTTAGGTTCTAATGAATTGGAATAGCTAGCAGTAAATACCTGAAACTATCAAACTACAGTCCAGAATGCTTGAATCTTGAAGACAATTGTAAAAAAATGTAGCGTATGAGGGGTGACAATGTGATTGGGAAAGCCATGTGGACCACACTCCCCTTTGTCCAGTGTATGGATGGATGAGTAGAAAAATGGGGGCCAAAAAAAAAAAAAAAGGCACCCTGTGTTCTTTTTAACTTTAATTGTCCTTTTTCACTTTAATTTTTATTCTTACTGTTTTTGTGTGTGTGGTAATGAAAATGTTCAAAAATTGATTTTCATGATGAACACACCACTATTTAGTGGTACTGTGAACAACTGAATGTATGCTTTGTATGACTGCATGGTATGTATGGTGTGTGAATATATCTCAATAAAATTGAATTAGAAAAAAACATTCATGGCATAGCATTTGTCCTATTAAAGAAAACTATACCACCTATTGATTGATTGATTGATTTTGGTCAGAGAAATTTTTATATATTTCTTCCTGAAGAGCTTTTCAATGTTTAATTTTGCACTGTGTGAATTTTTGTTGTGTTTTTACTCAAAAGCTCTGTGACTGCTCCAGGAGCATATACATTGTCATTTATCGTTTCCTGTCTTCTAAAAATATATTTATTTTATAAATTTTACCCCTTATTTTATATTAAATTTTGCTTTAATTTAAAGTATAAGAGAAAGATCCAATTTAAGAAGGTTTTTCCAGAACCCATTTTTCCAATTATTTGGTAAATATTAAATCTGTACAAATAAATTTCATAATATATTCACGAGCACATAGTAAGTTGAATCTCTACTAAAGATAAGAATTAAATTGTCACATGTACTACTTATGGTATTACTTATGTTATTAGCATATGTACAAATTTAATTCATTATTTCTTTCAACATGAGTATCACTGGTTTTTTGTGTGTTTTTGTTTGGTACTCCAAAGCATTTTTATGACTGTACTTGTTAAGGTAGCTATTCCTATCATGTTAAGAAACTATATTTTTAACTGATAAAGATATATACTATATATTTCAGACTTAACATCCCATTCTTTAATTTTTCATTTTATTCATCTCTTAGTCTATTGATGTGCATCTTTAAATACATTTTTCAAGGAGTGTCTGACTTTTGTCCAAATAGTTGCATTTTTTTCCCTTAAACTTGACATTCAAGAAATCTGCCAAGTATTGTTCTAAATCACATCATTTTTTCTTTTTAATTTTTTGTGGGATTCAGTGAATCCTTTTGACTTATTCACTCAAGTAATGATCTTTCTTGTTTTATTTTGGTTTTTGTTTGTTTGTTGTTTTGCTAAACTCATCAAAAGTGTTCTCTTTTAAGAAATGATTGTCTCACTTCACTTGTTCTGATTCATTCCTAATGGATGCCAGTATTTTATATTTTTATCTTGTTTCCTTCTGCTATCTGCTGTCTTGTTATCTTTTTTCCTTTTTCTCTTTCTTTTTAGTGAGCTGTCATCTTTATTAGTGATTCCATTTTATACATTTTCAATTATGTTCTTTACTCCAGCTGAAGCTGACTTTAATTGTCCATTGTTTTATCTTACATCCATATTAGTTTTATATCCTTACCAGCAACAATTATAATTCAACATTCTTGTTTTTCTCTTATTTTTCCCATTTTATATTTACTTTGCATATGTAACATATTTTTTCTTAAGTGAAAAACCATGTTCATTGACTCAAGGTTGAAATATTTTTCTTTATCTCTTGATCATTTGAGCTGGACTCCCCACTGCTTTGTATCTTCGCTAGCCAAATTTCAAGATCGAGTGAACATTTACATAGCTTGAGCCTAGAAAGTTAGCCAAAAGATGGTCTTGCTTCTCTTGTCCTACCTTCTGAATAGTAGGAGATGAATTGGTTCCTAGATAATTTAAAACACTCTTTAAATCCTCATAATGGGTTATTTTCAGGACTTTCTAGTAGCCTACTAACACCTTCCTGTATGTCTGTGGAAGCAATGTTCCATCAGCTCAACAGATTTCAGTCCTGCACAAGGGGAAATTGTAGACTTCCATAGAGTGGAGGTGGAGAGGCAGATTTGACAAGGTGGAGAGGGGCCAGTGCACGTAGACTCTGAAAGGAGAAGGAAGAACCAAGAGGGACTGCATGCTTTCTCATTGGTGCCTTGTTGGAGTCTGTGTTGGATGTTATTTTAGTGGATGAAATCTTTTTTACCCCATTTACTTTCTGGATTACAACATTCTCATTTCAGACATTCAGACATGGTTTACCCTCCATCATTTATCAAACTGGCTTATATAATCTTTTAACCCTGGGATTGAAAACCTTCTTATCAGTATTCTCAGTTTCCTCTAATATTGTAATTTCTTTCTCTATGTTTTCATGGATATTTCAATGGCTAGTTACCTGCCATCACAATGAGAAAGTTATATCATGACTTTCTAACATGCATTTCAAAGTTCCAGCCTTTAACAATAGGTAGTAATAATCTTTGCTGCCTGTTGATACATTCCTTTTAATGATTAAGATTCATCATGATATTAAAAGCTCTCAAATAAGGAAGAAATTGAATGCAAGCTCCTTTCAGAAAATTTCACATGAATTGAATAGCAGATGGTATGCCTTTAAGGAAAACTCCAAGAACTTAATTTTTCTTGAACTTTGGGAAAGTGTAACTTGAAAGTAAAGTAGACTTTTGTTTTAAAATTCATATTTTTATGATTATGGGGAAAATTTTGTGCAACTCTATAGAAAAATATGAAATTCCAATTTAGAATTCCATCATGAAACTACACCATTCTAATTTCTCCATGCCACGGTTTGTTAATATTCCACAAAGTCCCAAGATGCAACTCTAAGACTGCATTCAAATCTGTGAACATGAGGCAATCATGCTCAGCAGAGTATAACAATAATTATAATAGAGATTAAATAAAAATAATTAGAAAAAGTTCATCTAGTTTTGATGTATTAATTATTCTGACCCTGTTCTATTCAGAGTCTAATTATCTGGTTCAGTGAAAATGCCAAGATTTCTACGACTCATAAAAATTACATTCAAGTAATTATGTCAGCAAACTAAACAGTATTCATTTACCATGCCTTTTTATGCACACATTTGAATATGCTTTTTTAACTGTTTTTGCTCTTTGTTCCTATTCATGGAAAATAATACCTGGAGAGAAATTTGAAAGTCAGTTGCACTCAGAGTGTAATGGGCAATTCTTGCTGATATTCTTCTTTTGTAAGACTGCTGTAAGTCTCATATAACCTTTGTTTAAAAAACATGAATTAAAGTTCACTCTTCAGTTGTTTCAAAGAAATCTTTCAAACCTGTAGCTGTAGTTAAAAAAGAAATGCTTGAAGCAGTCGTACAAAGCAGATCTTAGAAAGTTTCCCCCACTTTGGTTAAGGTAGAAGCTGACTCAGTGGGTCTCTGCAGAGTCACTTCTGTCACCTATAGTTCCCTTAGATGTATATTATGGAGTCCTATATAAAGTCTTGATTTTTGAGAAAAATGCATACGTAATATTTTAAACTTTCCAGTATAGTAATAATGTAGCTGAAGATTGCAAATCACTGAGATTTTTTTTAACCCTTAAGAATTTTTCCATCACTATGGCTCAGTTAGGAATGTCTTCATGCTAACAGTTAAGTAACTTCATGTAACAAACACTCTATGAAGAATCCAGTATCTATTACACTCATTAAAGTCTCTTTTACTATTATTAGAAAATACTTAATGGAAATTTTTAGCCAAAGTTTGTTGCCAAAAGTATTCAGATCATTGGTTATTTTCTCTTTTCATCATGTGGATAGACAGACACAAACTTAGTTGAAAACATAAGCTTTAAGTATACTTATGTTGGGAAGAATATATTAACAGTTCATTTTTCAAACTCTCTTCTGGGTTTTCTAATAATAAGAACATATCTCTATACACTAAAATTTATATAGTTGTACCCTATTTATGAGAAATAAAAGAGAAAAATGATTTCCTTGAAACCTTGATTATCTTTCAGGTATTAAAAACAAGTCCAAACTTCATCCAAGTAGGTGGCGGTGGGGAGGAAGTAGAGAAAAATCAAGAAGCGATATTAAAATGCAAGGAGCTGAAAAGGGATAAAGATGAGAAAAACAAATCTGAAAAATTGAGATTAGGTTCCATGCCTGCCATGTCTCTGTTCTCATATAACACAGATATCATTGAAATAAAATTGAAGTGAGGCTGGTGATGAGAGTGAGAGAGGAGAGGAGTATTTCCAGGGATGTAATCACTCTGTGTCTTATTTCTCCAAGATATAGTCCTACCAGGTCTTCCACAATCAAATATTCTTCATCTCTACTTTTGAGAATACTACTTGAGGTGTCGGTCAAACATAATGAATATCCTGAGAAACCATAAAACTTTGCAGAGAAAATGTACTTTTTAAAATTTGTCAGTTGTATTCAATACCTGAACGAGCCCTGAAGTATCAGACATTGAACTAAAGCTCTAACATGATATAAGTAGTAGCCTGTGTCCAGGTCATATGTAAATGGAACTTTAACTTACTTCATGCATTCTTTTTTTTTTTTATTTAAATTCAGTTTTATTGAAATATATTCACATACCATACAATCATCCATGGTATACAATCAACTGTTCACAGTGCGATCATATAGTTATGCATTCATCACCACAATCTATTTCTGAACATTTTCCTTACATCAGAAAGAATCAGAATAAGAATAAAAAAAATAAAAAGAAAAAAGAACATTCAAACCATCCCCCCCAATCCATCCTATTTTTCATTTAGGTTTTGTCCCCATTTATCTACGCATCCATCCATACACTGGATAAAGGGATTGTGATCCACAGGGTTTTCACAATCACACTGTCACCCTTGTAAGCTACATTATTATACAATCATCTTCAAGAGTCAAGGCTACTGGGTTGGAGTTTGGTAGTTTCAGGTATTTACTTCTAGGTATTCCACTTCACACATTCTTGCAATCATATATACAGAAGGAGAACACAAAGTATGTAACCCCACAAATAGAAAATAATTGTAAAGTTAGGAGTAATGAATGACTATGTGTTCTGCCATATAGAGTGTCTCATTTTGGTATGTGTTAAGCAGTCACCTTGAGCATACTCCTCCTAATCCCTATTGCTGAGACAGAGAAAATAAGTCAATATGCTTACATTTCACCATCTATCTTAGTTTGCCAAAGCTGCTATGGCAAGGATTTATTGGCTCATAGTTTGAAGGCTAGAAGTCCAACATCAATCCTGGATCATGCTTTCTTTGAAGTCTGTGGCATGCTGATGTTGGCTGGCCACAACCCTTAATTCCATCTCTGCTTCTATCACATGGCCGTTTGTCTCTCTGTCTCCTCCTGTGGCTTCTACTTCCTTGTCCAAAGTTCCTTTGCCTATGATACCTCCAGCCACATTGGATTAAGGCCCACTCTGATTTATTAGGATCTTTGAAGATCTCATTTACAAAAGAGGTCATACCCATAGGACCAGGGGTTAGGACTGGAACGATTCAATCCCCAATACCATCTGTGCCGGTTTGAATGTATTATGTCCCCCAAAATGCCATTGTCTTTGATGTAATCTTGTATGGGCAGACCTATCAGTGTTATTAGACTGTAATTCTTTGAGTGTTTCCATGGAGATGCACCCCACGCAACTGTGGGTGATGACTCTCATTGGATAATTTCTGTAGAGGTGTGGCCCCGCCCATTCAGCATGGGCCTTGATTAGTTTACTAGAGCACTATATAAGCTCAGACAGAAGGAGCGAGCTTGCTACAGCCAAGAGAGACACTTTGAAGAATGCACAGAAGCTGAGAGAGTAGCTGCAGATGAGAGACAGTTTGAAAACAGCCGTTGAAAGCAGACTCTTGCTCCAGAGAAGCTAAGAGAGGACAAACACCCCAAGAGCAACTAAGAATGACATTTTTGAGGAACTGCAGCCTAGAAGGAACATCCTGGGAGAAAGCCATTTTGAAACCAGAACTTTGGAGCAGATGCCAGCCCCGTGCATTCCCAGCTAACAGAGGTTTTCTGGATGCCATTGGCCATCCTCCAGTGAAGGTACCTGATTGTTGATGTGTTACCTTGGAGACTTTATGGCCTTAAGACTGTAACTGTGTAGCCAAATAAACCCCCTTTATACAAGCCAGTCTATTTCTGGTGTTTTGCATTCCAGCAGCATTAGCAAATTTTGTAGGCAAAATTATGGGCAGGATGTGAAATTACCACTGCTACCACAAGCATCAATTGCATCATGTATTAATTCCATTTATGCTACCTAATTTGACTGTTGTATATCATTGTCCAATAGCTGGAGCAAAGGTCCCAGAAGCACTATGTAAGTTCTCCACAGATTTCCTTGGTGCAATGTGGAAGACTTGGGTGGAGAATTTTCTTATTAGCACATCAGTAAAATGGGGGGCTTCATTCTTGAGAGAAGGAGGGCAAGGATCATTGGCTCAAACTTTAATTGCATTTTTCAGCAAAAATATTATACCTCCCTGTTCCTTCAGTGCAATGTCCTTGTGGATCTCTCCCCTTTCTTCCTGATGCTCTTCCAAATTACTTTCTCATTGTCTAGTTGTCTTAAAATTCTGGTCATTTTTTCCCACTAGTTGGTGACTTTTCATTATTGTTCATCTGTTCATTCATTCTTCAAATATTTATAGAGCATTAGCCGTGGGTCAGACACTGTCATAAGTGCTAGGGATATAAAACTGAATAAGAACTTGTCCTTTCCCAAGTGATTTCCTCTTCTGTAGTAGGTAAACACTCACACACACCAATGTAATTGATTTAAGAATTTTGCAGTGACAAAACTCAAGTGCACAGATATAAGGCAACTTTTCTTTCTCCATAATGATAATAACTTGGTTCCCTGATTTCTGTCTGATAATTGCAATAATTAATGTGGGCAGTTGGAGGCAATGTCGGGTAACTTTATGCTTTGTTTCTTCACTGCCCTCCTATAATCCAAAAATGTAAGATACTACATTTCTTTATTGAGAAATATCCCACTGACTTGTAGAATATTCATGTGCTCATATAAAGTGAACTGTATTTACTATTAGAACTTTAACAAAATCTCTTTTAAAGGTTTCTGGAAAGTCATTTGCTTTGCATTTTCATTTTTTCCTCAAGAGAGATATTTCATCATTACAATAGCAAAAGGTACACATATGAAATATATTTATCTTTGGTTTTCAAAGTTGAGATGGTCAATGCTTCCAGAGAGTTTAGTGTAGAAACAAAATGTTATAATATTCTCCTCATTAAAAAATTGAGTCACTGACTGTTCCTGTTTGCTAATGCTGTCATTATGCAAAATACCAGAAATGGATTGGCTTTTATAAAGGGGGTTTATTTGGTTACAAACCTACAGTCTAAAGGCCATGAAAATGTTCAAATTAAGGCATCAACACAAGTATACCTTCACCAAAGGAAGGCCAACAGTGTCCAGAAAAACTTTGTTAGCTGGGAAGCCACATAGCTGGTGCCTATTGATTCCAGGTTGTGTTCCAGCTCCTCTCTCAGCTCCTGTGCATTCTTCAAAATGTTGCTCTTGGGGCATTTTGTCTTCTCTTAGCTTCTCCAGAGCAAATTCTGGGCTAGCATAAGTCTGCTTTCAATGACCATCTCCAAAATCTCTCTCTCAGTTGCTCTCCAAAATGTCCCTTCAACTGCTCTGAGGTCCTTCTGTTTGTGAGCTATTTTACAGGACTCCAGTGACTAAACCAAGACCCACCCTGAATGGGTGGGGTCCACATCTCCATGGAAATAATCCAGTCAAATGTTTCACTCACCGTTGATTAAGTCACATCTCCATGAAAACATTCAACCAAAGGATTGCAACCCAATCAACACTAATACATCTGCCCCCACAAGACTGCATTAAAGAACATGAAGTTTGAGGGGACATAATACATCCAAACTGGCCCATTGACTAAAGACAAAAAATGAGGGGGCAAACCATGCAGATAGCTGAGGGAAAAGTTCCACAGGCAGAGAGAAAAACATGTACAGAGGCCATTATGCGGAAGTGTATGGTTTATATGAGGAACCAGGATAATCCAAGAGTAACTAGTAGACAAGTTCAGGGAGGTAAGGGATGATGAAAAGTACTCATTGGGAAAGGTTTTGTAAGCAACTGTACTAATTATGGCTTTCACTCTTCATGAGATGGGAAGTCATTGAAGGGCATTAAGTAAAGCAGTGGCATCATATAAATTAATTTTAACAGGATCACTCTGGCTATAGTTTTGGGACAGACATAGTCACCAAGAGCAGAAGAAAGGATCCTAGTGGTGAAGCTATTGTAATATGGTGGCTGCAATATTGTAATATCAGTGAACACAGTAAAAAGTGGTCAGGATTCTAATATAAAAATTTTGTTGATAGAATAGGTGTGGGGATGTAAGTGAAAGGGAAGAGTCAAGAATTACTCAAGCTATGAATGTTATGAAACAAGAATGGAGCTGACATATCCTGAAATGCATCCTGAATTCTGGGCATTTCAAAGAATTACAGTGCCCCAACTGGAACTAGATACTGACTTATAGCTGATTAAGTGTTTGTGGTGAGTGAGATTTCTGAACTTGAAGGAATAGAGACACAAATAAAAAACTCAGATCAGAGAAAGTCAAAAGTTTCATATGGATGTCCTGTATTTGACAATGTGAGACTAATCCTAAACCTGAATAACTATTAGAAAAACAGGAGGAAAAATAGAGAGGTAGATACAGATACAGATATAGATACAGAGATAGATAATTTGTTTGAAGTCATTAGAGAGTTGTCAAAGAAATAGGAAAAGGATAAGAGAGAATGTGAAAGGGTACAAAAGTCTATCACACATACAACTGGAATCATAGCGGAGAGAAGAGAGAAAACAGTATGTAATAAAATTCGAAGAGGTAACTGCTATGAGTTTTCCCAAACCAGAAAAGACCTCAAGAAATAATCTTGAATGTCTGGATTCATTAAGCAAGAAATGAAAATTACATTTAGGTACATCATAGTAAAAATTAGCACTAATAAAAAATATAAAAGCAGTCAAATTTTTCTTTTTACTTCAAATGAGCAACTATAAAATATATGGCAGACTTTTCAACCAAATTAGTAGAAGGCAAAAAACAGTGGAAGCATGTCTACAAAATGCAAGAAAAATATAACTACCAATCAAGAATTCTAATTCTAGCAAACTGTGTTTTTCTAAAATGAAAATATATACTTAGGAAACTGTTGACATATTTGGTTTAAATCTACCAATTTTCTGTTGTTTTTTTTTTATATTTCTCACTTTTTTCTTCCTATATTCCTCCGTTCTTACTTTCTTATGGGTTAATTGAAAATGTTTTTTCCCCCACTTTAAATAGTGTAGTGGCTTTTTAACAATACTGCTTTGCACTGTATTTTTAAAATTTTTTCTTTTTTCTTTTTGCACTATATTATAATAGTTCTCTCAAGTATTACAATCCTTACAATTCCCTCCCCTTAATTTAACACAGTCTACTTAAATTATAAATTTTATCACTTAGCATAAAATATAAGAGTCCTGCACCTATGTAGTATTATTTACTTCACACTTTGTGCTATTGCCATCATATATATTATATTTAAATATTTTATAAACCTTACAATAGAGAGTTATTGTTTTTGCACAAAGTAACCATATGCTTTTTTTAAACAACTAAGAGAAGAGAAGATATATGCTCTTTTATATTGACCCACATACTTTCCTCTTCTGGGGCACTTCATTGTTTTCTGTATGTCTGATTTTCTATCATGTGTCATGACCTTTCAGCCTGGAGGACTCCATTTACAGTTTCTTGTACTGTGAGCCTCCTGGTAGTAAATTCTTTAAACTTTCATTCTTCTTCTTATTTTTTTTTTACAGCAGAAATTGTCCCTACTTTTAATCAGCAGATATGTTATGGGATCTGCCTGATCCCATTGTGACCTCTCGAAATCAGATTTAGATAAGATCCTTTAGTGAGGTAACATAGCTTTGTCCCATGCCTGTTCTCTAAAGGAACAACATCAATCACCAACTTAATGCAGATCACGATGCAAGGATTTGCTGCTATATCGTGAGACCAGAAAGTAGGGGCAAAATAACCCCAATTTTTGCTCTCCATCCAATACAAGCAGGCTCTTGGGAAAACAAAGAGACTTTGAGTTAAAGGACTGCCCTCTTAATGTGCTGTTGGACAGCAGGGGGAGATGGTAAACAAATGAAGCACTTAAGCTCTGGCTGAGTGCCTGGGAAGGTGGGTTTTGTTCTGTTTTGTTTACGTTCTTAGGGTGGGGCGGGAAGTTGCTTTAAACAGGCCAAGGATTTCTTCAAGTCGTGCTTTTTAGAACATGGACCTCCAAGAACAAGATCTGGTGGAGAAGAGATGTCCAAATCCAGTGGAGAACATCCTGCCCTTTTCTCCCCCTCTCCCACCTCCCTGTATTCTCTCCCATTACAGATCTTCTGCTCCTGCAGGTAGAGAGCCTCATGCTGTGGACAATCTAGGAATCAGGCATGACTTGGTGGCTGTTCTTGGTCTTGGCAAAGTTTGCAGCCCCTGTCTGCTCTGTACTCAGCACAATCTGAGGCCTCCTTGGTGTGTTTCTGGGACAATTCAGTTAAAAAGAACTCCAGGTCTCTTCTTTTGCAGACCCTCTTAACGGATCCAGTGCTGATTTAGTTCTGTTACTTCCCTAGTGCTTGTTTGAAGCTGAGGTGAGAATGTTATCCAATTGATGACTTTTCCCCAAAGAAGGTAGCTTCTTTTTTATTTTTTAATTAATTAATTAATCAATTAATTATATTTTATTTTGAAATAAATTCAAATGTACAGGAACAGTTGCTAAAATAATACATACCCCATACACAGAACTCCAGCATACCCCAACCCCCTCCACTGATATCCCGATCTACCAACTTTAATATTTTGTCACTTTACCATTTCTTTCTTTACCTCCCTCCTCCCTATCTATCATACATCATCTATTGCTCTGTCTTCTGAACATATGAGAGCAAGTGGCACACATCTTTGAACAAATAATATAATTCACATATACATTTCTTATGAACAAGAATATTCATTTATGTAATCACATTAAGTGTAGTTAAGAAGTTCAAGAAATTTAACATTGATATAAAGCTTACATTCTACATTTCATTTTTTCCTTTTGTCCCAATTGTGTCCTTTTGAGCCTTTTCTCCTCTATTCTTAGATCTCGTCCAGGATCATCTATGGCATTTAACTGTCATTATCTATTTAGACTTTTTTTTTCCAATTGTGTTAACATATCTACAGCATAAATCTTCCCATTCCAACCCTGCCCAAGCAATCTATTAGTGGGATTAATCACATTCATGATGTTGCAATGTCATCACCTTCCCACCATCCATTACTAGAAGTTTCCCTTCACCCCAAACAGAAACCGTACACTCATATCTTATTAACTCCCCATTGCCCCTTCCCCCACTTCTTGTAACTTATACTCTTCATCTCTATGATCATAGTCTCTGATACTTCCTTTGTGTTTACCGTGGGGCTTAAATTTAACATCTTAAGTCTATAACAATCTTGTTTTTCTTTGATACCAACTTAACTTCTATAGGACACATAAACTATGTCCCTACACTCCTCCATTCCCCCAACTTTATGTAGTTCTTGTCAAAAATTACATATTTTACATTGAGTCCAAAACCACTGATTTATCATTACACTTTATGCATTTTAGATCCTGTAGGAAGTAAATAGTGGAGTTACAAATCAAAAATACAGTAGTATTGGTATTTATATTTACCATGTGATCTTTACTGGAAATCTTTATTTCTTCACGTGGTTTCAGTCAATTGTTTAGTGTCCCTTCCCTTCAGCCTGCACAATTCCCTTTAGCATTTCTTATAGGACTGATCTACTGGTGATGAATTCCCTCAGCTTTTGATTATCCAGGAATGTTCTCATCTCCCCCTCATTTTTAACCTCCAGGTGTTTGTGACTTTTCTGTCTCTGATGGCTATTGACTTCTATTTGTATTCCATTGTGGTCAGAGAATGTGCTTTGAATAATTTCAATTTTTTAAAATTTACTGAGGCTTGTTTTATGTCCCAGCCTATGGTCTATTCTGGAGAAAGTTCTGTGATCACTAGAGAAGAATGTGTATCCTGGTGATTTAGGATGTAATGTTCTATATATGTCTGTTAAATTTCTCTATATCTCTCTCTTCTTTCTTTGTTTCTCTGTTGGTAGGGCTCCCTTTAGTATCTCAAGTAGGGCAGGACTTTTATTAGCAAAATCTCTCAGCATTTGTTTGTGAAAAATTTAAGCTCTTCCTCAAATTTGAAGGAGAGCTTTGCTGGATAAAGTATTCTTGGTTGGAAATTTTTTTCTCAAAATTTTAAATATTTCATGCCACTGCCTTCTTGCCTCCATGGTGGCCACTGAGTAGTCACTACTTAGTCTTACGTTGTTTCCTTTGTATGTGGTGAATTGCTTTTCTCTTGCTGCTTTCAGAACTTGCTCCTCTTCAGTGTTTGACAGTCTGATCAGAATATGTCTTGAAGTGGGTTTATTTGGATTTATTCTATTTGGAGTTCACTGGGCATTTATGCTTTGTGTATTTATATTGTGTAGAAGGTTTGGGAAGTTTTCCCCAACAAGTTCTTTGAATACCCTTTCTAGACCTTTACCCTTCTCTTCCCCTTCTGGAACACCAATGAGTCTTATATTTGGACACTTTATTTTGTCTATCATATCCCTGAGATCCATTTTGATTTTTTCAATTTTTTTCCCCACTCTTGCTTTTGTTCTTTCGTTTTCCATTCTGTGGTTCTTGAGGTCACTGAGTCATTGTTCAGCTTCCTCTAGTCTTGTACTATGAGTATCTAGAATCTTTTTAACTTGGTCAACAGTTTCTTTTATTTCCATAAGATCATCTATTTTTTTTATTTACTCTTGCAATTTCTTCTTTATGCTCTTCTAGGGTCTTCTTCATGTCTTTTATATCCTGTGCCATGCTCTTCTTCATGTCCTTTATATCCTGTGCCATACTCTCATTGTTTGTCTTTAGTTCTTTGATTAATTGCTCAAAGTACTGTGTCTCCTCTGATCTTTTGATTTGGGTGTTTGGGTTTGGGTTATCCATATTGTCTGGTTTTTTCATATGCTTTAAAATTTTATGTTGTTTTTGGCTCTTGGCATTTGCTTTACTTGATAGTGTTCTTTTAGGGTATGAAGAATTATTCAAACCCCAATCTCTAATTTGTCAAATCTACAGCTTGGTGGTGTACACTTTCTCTAACTAACCAGCAGATGGTGTCACAAGTCACCTATTCCCCTCAGGTCAATTCTCCCCAACTTTGTCCTTGTGGTGTGTGGGGGTCTGGTTCTTGTGGGGTCCAATTGGTGCACCAAGTTTGGGTGTGTTGTTGGTGCTGTCTGCCCTGAATGTGGGGTATGTGTCTGAGTGATTAGGGAGGCAGGGCGGCTTTAATAATCAAACCTCCTAGGTGTTCCTGGGGATTTAAGGCTGTTGCCAGAGTCTAAACCTTCATTTCAGTCTCGCCACAGATTGTCTCTGCCACTGACCCACAAGTCTTTGCTATTGGCATAGGGTCCCTGGGATTTCTGAGTGGGTCCCACTTCACAGCCGTGCCCTACCAGGGCCTCTGCTGGGGGAAGGCTGTGCTATGTCACAAGGGCACACCATCTCTCAAGGGAAGCCCTGGGTGGCCGGGCTGTGCAAAGGAGTTCTCAGCCTGCTGTAAAGATGGCTGAAGGAGGTGTGCTAATTTCCCCCGTTTTGCACAGCTCCACCTTCCCAGTTCCAGGACAACCAGCTGTGGGCACGTGAAAGGTCACTGTCCACACCCAATATTGTGGCATGTGTGTGGTGTTGTGGGAAACACTTCCCATCACACTGGGTCCCTTGGTGCGGCTCTGGTCCATGGCTCCAGTGCCAGGCAGGAGCATTCCCAGCCCACCAGGAAGACGGCTGCAAAGAACGTGGTTTTTTTCTCTTTTTGCCTAACCTCTGCCCTCTCTGCTTGGAGACAATTAGCAGCGGGTCCACGAAAGGCTATCTTCTATGCCAGATATTGAGGCATTTGCACAGCCCATTCCCGCTGCACTTCGCTGTGTGGTTCTTGCTGCCATATCTGCAGCCGCTTTTGGGTTTTTTAAAAAGAGAACTAGCCTGCCTCCAAACACCAACCCATGGTTTCCCCACACTGCAGCATAGCTGCCAGACATTCAGCTAGTTCACTCACTTGTTTCAGAATGCAGACTCCCAGTTTCACCAAGTGCACGGTCCCTGTGGATTTAGCAGACATTGTCCAGCTGTTGCATCACTGGAACTGGTGTTCTGGGTCACTTTCTGGCTTTTATCTAGTATTTCTCAAGGAGGTGTTTCTTTGCCCTGTCTCTCCTAGCCACCATCTTAGGTTCTCCACTCATTCTTATCTTTTAAAAAATGATTTGTCTTGCTAGCTTTCAGATATTATCTTTATCTTTGTTTTTTAGCAGTTGTATTAGAATATGTAGAGGTGCAGTTGTGTTTGTATTTATCTTGCTTTGGGTTTGCTGAGAATCCTGGAACTTTATATTTATGACCGAGAATTTTAATTTAACTTTATTTTTATTGAGGTGAAGTTCACATAACATAAAATTAATGATTTTAAAGTGAACAATTAAGTGGCATTTAGCATGTTCACAATACTGTGCAACCACAACCTCCGTCTAGTTACAAAACATTTCCATCACTCCAAAATAAAATCCTATACCCATTAAACAGTTGTGCCCCATTCTTCCCTCCCTGCATCCCTTAGCAACCACCCATCTTCTTTCTTTCTCTATGGATTTATCTATTCTGGAAATTTCATATAAATGAAATTGTACAAGATGTGACCTTTTGTGTCTGGCTTCTTTCACTTAGCATGTTTTTGAGGTTCATCCATGTTATAGCATTTATCAGTATTCATTCCTTTATATAGCTGAATAATATCCCATTGTATGTACATTGCATTAGTCAGGGTTCTCTAGGGAAACAGAACCGACAGGCGATATCTGTAACTATTATGAGATCTTTATACGAATTGTCTCATATGACTGTGGGGATGTACAAGTCCAAATCTGTAAAGCAGTCTGCAAGCCAGAAACTCTGATGAAGGTCCTCAATGAATTCTCCAGGAGAAACCAGCTGGCTGAACTAGAGATGGAAATTCTTTCTTCTCACTGCTGAAAGCATCACTTCTCCTTTTAAAAAGCATTCAACTGATTGGATGAGACTTCTCTTATTGTTGAAGGCAATCTCCTCAGTTGATTATAGATGTAATCAGCCATAGATGCAGTCAACCTACTGATGATTTCAGTCCATGAAATCTCCTCACAGTAACAATCACAACAGTGCTTGCTTAACCAAACAACTGAACACCATCACCTGGCCAAGTTGACATATGAATCTAACCATCATTTATATACAGGTTTGTTAATCCATTCATCTGTCCATGAACATTCGGGCTGTTTTCGCCTTTTGGCTATTGTGAATAGTGCTGCTATGAATATGTGTGTACAGGTGTTTGTTTGATTACATATTTTCAATTATTTCAGTTGTCTACCTAAGAGTGGGTTTTCTGGGTCATAGGGTATTTCTATTTTTACTTTTTGATGAGCCAACAAGTCGCTATCCACAGTGGCTGAACCATTTTAACTCTAACATCAATGCACAAAGGTTCTGATTTCTCCACATTCTTGCCAACACTTATTTCCTCTTTATTTGATTACAGCCATCCTAGTGGGTATGAACTTGTACTTCATTGTGGTTTTGATTTGCATTTTCCTAATGGATAATGCTATTGATCATCTTTTCATGTGCTCATTGGCCATTGGTTTATCATCTTTGCAGAAATGTCTATTCAAGTCCTTTGCCAATTTTTTAATTGGGTCATTTGTCTTTTTGTTGTTGAGTTGTATGTTTAAGAAATTTTTTATAAATTATGGCTTCAAAAATATTTTCTTCCATATTCTCTTTCTGTGCTCCTGAGATTTCACATGCATACATATTAGATATTGTCTAGCAGATAACTGGAGATTTTATTTAGTTTTATAAATCTTTTCTGTCTCTCCTTTTTTAAAACAAATAATTTTTATCAATGGACATTATGCAACCTAAAAATTCACTGCCTCTTTCACTATTGTCTTTAATCTGTTGTTAAGTCTATTGAGTGAGTAGTTTTTAATTCAAATATTGTAATTTTCAGTCTGGGAATTTCTACTTGGTTCTTTTTTGCAGATTTCAGTTCTCTGCTGAGATTCCCCATATATTCTGTCAATAAAATCATTTTTTCTTTAAGACTTTGAATGTATTTGTATTATCTGCTTTGGGATGTTTCGGCTAATTCCAACATCTATGTCATCTTGGGGGTCTGCTTCTATTGACATTTTCTTCTAACTAGGGTAACTTTTTGCCTGTTGGTTTGAATGTCTATAATAACTGATGATTGTGGCTAATACATTACAGAAACTAGATTCTTTTATTTTCTTATTAATACTGCTGATTTTTGTCATTGTAGGCGGTTCACATGTTTGTTTTCAAACCCCAATCTCTGCTTTCCTTCTTTGGGCATCAGGTAGTATCTCTGTTCAGCTCTTTTAGACTTCCAGCTTTTGATATCTGAAGGCCATGGGCTCTTCCCCAGTGTGCACAGGTCAGTGGAGTTTATATGTGGATCTTGGAATCACTTTCTCTGTAATTACTTCCTCTTTTCCATATCCCTCCCTTAATTTCCAAGCACATTGTATGTGCTGAATTCTGTTCTCTGAACTCTATAACCCAGTAAGGATGCATCTTCCTGACTGAGTTCCAGGTATCCAGTGAAGATCTTCATTTTCCCTGAGGCAAAGGGCAGTATAAACTGAAATCTTTCCCAGCACACTTCCCTTCCTTAAAGGTTCAGTCATTTCTGATGTCCTTGGTCAATTTCCAGTGCTTGCAAATAACTTTTTTTTTGTCATATTTTGTCCAGAGTAAAAATTGTTGCCTGTCAGATATCCTTGAAAGGATACCAGTCAGAAACAAGCTACCAGAAGTTGAATCTTTCTCTTTTGCAGTAGTTAAAAACTACTTCAAGTGGTCCACTGTCCAAATAGTCATACACCAGGCTCACAAAGACTCATCTTTGTTTTATTCTTGGTGAGTTCCACAAAGGAAAGGGCTGATGTTTCAGTGTAAAACTCTTTATGTGTCTGTTAAACTGGCAAGAACTTAACCTATGTTAGATCTGTTTTGTGCATAGAATTTAAATCTGTCTCAAAAGAATTACCGGAGAGAAGAGCAGCCAGTGAAGAATAGTCTTGAGTTTGCTCTTATGATTACAAATGAACTGTTGATTCTGTCAGCCACCTTGAGCTGGGACTAATTTTTTTATTCCATAATATAGAAACATTAATATACACTTTCCCACAAAGGGATACCATAAATAGATTTTTGTTAGGTCTAAGATGTTTGAATTCCTTTAAGAAAAATGTGTAGATAGAAGACATATAAGTTCAATCTTTTTTTTCCAGGCTCTAAACAACTCCTACAATGTCCTTTCTACTGATCCATAACCAGTATTTAATGATAATATTATTTGCATTTTTAATTACTTTGTGTGCCCTGGATATTTACTCTAATCACATGAAGTATATTGCCTTGAAGGTGTTATGTTGCAGTCATAATTAACTCGATTAAAATTTCTATATGAAATTGGAAAATAAAGAAACATACTTAACAATGTTGTATTTATTTTTCATCATACAGCAGAAAATTAATATATAATTTTAGTTTGATATTTTCTACCATTGCCTGAAAGCAAAAATTACACTTTCTTCAGTTAAGTATTAAAGTATTCTTAAGTATTAAATCAAAGGCTGAGTATTTCTTTGACCATAAACATGGACAGTTTGATAGGGCTATCGGAGTTAATCTACTTCCTATCACTCTGCCATAACAACACAATATATTGTGTTTATAGTTAGAATAATAGGCCCCAGTTTACTTTGATTCTTCTTTTTTTTCTGCCCAATTTTTATGATACTCTATTTCACTACCAAAATTTTCTGTGGGAACATTAGTTTTTGGTTATACTTTAGAACCCAAAGTTTCCCAAACTGCAATAGCTTGCTAATGTAAGTATGGTACCAGTGTTCATGAAATAAATCTACCTGTTTTACTTGCATAAATTTTATTAGGCACTTGGGAGAGGAGCTATTATCTTTTCATTACGAAAATTATCTAGTGTAGATATTATAACATAATTCTACATAATGTAGAATTTCAAAATAGATATTCTTGTGAGTGTAGAGTAGTTTTATAAATATTACAAAATAAAGTATTTTCAAAGTGACCGAGAAATAATAAATATATATGGATATTTGGGTACATTTTAAAGAATGCATAATTCAAAAATAGTTAATGAAAAAACAAGCATTTGTCAGGCGTACTCCTTAGAATATCAAGATAAAGGAAGCCAGTGCTTTTCAATCTCATGACCAGTTTTTCCATTTACCCTGTTAATGTACAAACTAATATAAATTCAAGTCATAAGCTGGAAATATATTATTTGCACTTTTTAAGTAATTTGAATACGTTTGATATTTTCTCTGAACAGAAATACAGGCCATTAGATCAGTAGGGTTGCTATAGCTTTACTATTTAACTAATGATTCTTGTCATTTCATAGTATTAAATATAATTGTAAGTAATATATTTTGATATAATGTATAAATATAAATAAAATTTATCTATAGCAATATAATAAAATATAACTATAGTGAAAAATAAATATTAAATAGAAATATAAAAATATTGTCAATAATGATTGATCTGATTTAAGATAAAAATTTTTAAACCAGTTCTGCTGTGTGCCATGCCACACAAAGCTGCCTCTTTATTTAGACAATGAAATGCAGTATCTGTTTTCCTATAGTTAACATTTTGCTGAAATAAGAAAACATGAGACACAGAATCTGAAAAATTGCTGCATTTATTCATGAACATAAATCATTCTATTTTCGGGAAGGCCATGGGTACACTTGTTGTTGGAAGCTTTCTTGAAGTGTGTCCTGAGGCAGGTCCAAATAAGTCTAGTGTGATGACCACATTTGGGAAGCAGATAAAATTAGAGATCAGGCCACTAATATAGGTGTCCTGTGATTCATTCATTTTTCAAGGTTAGGGAAAATTTCCATGTATGTAAGTCATTATTACTTCATTTCAATTAAAGTAAACCATTAAAAAACACAACACACTGAGCCCTGTTGTTTTGAATGTCATTTTGCTAAGCACGATAGGGAATCCAAAGTTTGTGTCCATCATCTGGGAGTTTATGGTCTCTCTTGGTAGTTACAGGTCAAGTTGATAGGAGCCAGGACAAAGGTACAAAGTGCCAAAGGATTTTTAAGAAGGAAGTAGATATATCTAAATTACTGAAAAAGTAATTTAGAACTGTATTGGGGAAGGGGTTGCTAAATTTGGAAGGAATTTGTAGACTCATTCAGTAGTCCTAGGGATTTTTTTAAACAACATTTGAGCTGAGAACTTACTTCCCTGATTAAATTTCAACATTCAATCTCCATGGTTTTAACGTTGCTACTATCTTTAATTGAAGGTTTGTAACAGTATGTTACCCAGTGACTTTGATTCTAGACCAATAAAGCTCATAGCAGAAGTATAATATATTACACCAAAAATGTTGATAATAGCATTCATTTAAGATGAATGGAAAAACTGTTAAATAAATTTTTTGGTCCAGTGGTTATACTAATAATAACAGATAATCAGTGACTACAACAACAAGGATTAAAAAAAAATTATACCAGGTCTATAATCTTTTATTGGATATAAGCTCAGCTCGGGTACCTATAATTCATTCCTTGATCCATTAGCTAGAGTATATTATACAGATTTTCATCATCACTTAGAGGTTTGCAATAAGATGCAACATCATTTTTACCAATAATTGTAGTGTTGATACCTTAGTGATTTTCTGTATCACTTCTATATGAATCAAACAATGTTTTCCATTGTTTAATGATTCCTCATAATATAAGTTGTCTTGTGTGAGAAAAATTTCATTGTCAATTTGACTGGCAGAATTTAACATTAAACATTTATTCTTTTTACTTCATACAGAATCAAAATTTCAGCTATCACACATTTTTAAATTCTAAAAAAGGATAAAATATATAGTGTTCCACTAACTTATTTAAGCACATAAATTTTTTTTCTGCCTATGTACAACTACATATACAAATGTTATGCAAAAATACTCACCAGAAACATTTTCAGCATAATGCGACATACAGGTAGAGAAGAATCTGTGGATCAACATTCACTGACCTTGGATGTTAATTCCTACTGAATGGTCTTAGTCTTGCTCTACACTTGTTCTGCTGCTGCTTAGTCTGAGCTAAAACGATCTTCAGAGAGGAAGCATGTGGCTACAACTTACGGGCAGATACAGTTCTTGTGAAGAAATTAAGGGAGCGTGGAAAGGCACAGTCTGACTCTGATCTTGCTTTCTGATTTTCCATCTCTTTTCCTCAGAAAGTTCAGTCCAGTAAAGAGATTGTTCTCCCTTGATGTTAACAGTTAACAATACATCGGTGGATGTCACTGATTCTCAGTCCCGGCTGCACATAAGAATCACTTAGAGGGGCATAAAAATACCAACCCCCCAGCCCAAACTCCATGACACAGGATCTCTGAGCATGGAGCCCCAAAACTGCTTTTTCCTGTTTTCTCTTTTTGAAGCAGGCTGGGTAATAGAACTGTACAGCCAGGGTTGATTTGTGCTGATGTCAATATTTTCGGAGGGTGAGTGAGGAAGTCACTATTGTATGCTCATTATGGCTGTTGTTTTAATCAGTGATTCTCCAATGAGATGCATGACATATGAAAAAAGCTTCTTTCTCTGCTCCTGGCCTTTATTTAGTATTTGCCAGCCAGAACTCTAATTGTGATCATATATCTTTGACTATATGATCTGAAGGATCATATACGTTAAAGGGATATGAGACAGGACACAAAAATTCATGCTGAAGAAATGTCATCTTCCATTGGAAGCAGAGTGTCTGACGGTTAATCATGGTGGCCTTTGGGTCAGGTCTGATACTGGGAAAAAGTAGCTAACCCCATTTATTTGTTTCCTCAGGTCTAAATGAAGCTAAAAGCATTTTTTACCTCATGTGTTGAAGATGATCCAGGGATATAATTCATACAGAGCATTTAGTAAATAATACATTTTAGCTATTTATCATCATCATCATCATTACATGGGTAAGTAAATGTATATACATTCAGAGGTTCACACATTTATCTTCCTCCACACTAATTGGAAAGTCACCGGCATGTTACACACAGCTGGTTCCTCTCTCTGTCTATTCAATAATAATGGTTACTCTCCTGAACAGACATTCAGAGAATGCTAAGATATATCCCCAAGCAACCCGTGTGATTTTCCATTACAATCCAAAAGAAAAAATAAATAAATAAGGCATACCATATTGAATTGTGAGCATGCCTGGAACACAACATGCCCAACCCCTCCTTTCTGACACTTTTCTCTAGCCATCCACATCTCCCCCTAAGTAGAGATAAAATTAAGAAATGATCATTCAACATGCAGATGAATTTCCTGCTTCCTCCACTAAGGCTTTCCCTGCTCTTTCCACATTCTACCTGTCCTAGCATTTGGGTTGTATTCAGTTAGCGCATAAAATAAAATCTAATCAATACACAAAAGATTATTCCCCAACCAGACTGAAAGTGAAGTTTTTCCTACTACTTGAATCTAAACATGTTAGAATACTCGAGCCTCATTTCAAGTAAAACCAATCACAATAGAGCAAGCCAGAGATGTGTACGGTACTGGACTCTCTCTTCCTTTCCAGGAGAAGAACGCAACATCTTTGCTATTGCACAACAAAGGTAAGCCAAGGAGAATTTAAATAAATCATTCCAAATCAAATACTAAATAGTTCATGGGCTGCCTTAAGGTTTCCAACAAGTCATTATCCAGGCTAGACAAAGAGGAAGGAGTTTGGAAGTTTGAAACATTTTGAGGATCTTATGCCCTTATGATATGTGCTTAGTGCCAACATCTAGAGTGTCTGCAGAGTCCTGATGGGATCACAGCTCCTGACTTACCCAACACTAAATGCTTCCAACAGAGCATTATGGGTGGGGGTCATTGGCTGCAAATGTCTACTCTCCCCATCTGGCTTTGTCATGCATTATTCATCATAAGAACCTGGTGAAAACTGGCTGTATGAACTCCATAAGATCCATTTCATTATGCTCTACTAGAAAGCAAGGATATTTCGTATCATAATAACAGTTATTCATTTCACATGTTTTCTTTTGGGAGGCCAGCCCTAAACAAAAGTGCCACATTAGCTTCTGACCAGGATACCATGATACCACCTTGAACTGGAATTCTCATTATTAGAGTCACAAAAGCATTAGACTGCAAAGCCCAGTGATTGTCTCCAGGTGCTACTATTGTCACACCTGCACAGGGGAAATATGCAGGAATGATAGGATTCTTGGGAAAAGAGCCAGGACAGTACATCTTTCTGGGTAATAAACATTAGAGAAAGGGCAGGGAGGAAGTAGGATCATTAGGCTGGCCATTTTACTCTAAGGGCAAGATGTTAAATTAGTTCTTCAATAAATCAAAGCAATATTGGTCATGATTTTCCTCTCTTCATGTTTAAACCATCATGAGTGTTTTATTTGAAATGATAACCAAGATTGGCTCTATTCTCTAAAGTGTAAGGTGTGTGAAATTCAGTATTTCCATGAAATCTAAAGACACTTTCATTTATTTGCATTCAATAATAACTCAAAAAGAAGACAAAAGAGACACATTTAAGTCATTGACTAAAAGTGGGATGCAGAGATGCAAAGGTCAAATAGTGAACATTTTAATTGTTGCTTACAGTGGGATGCAGAGGTACACTGATTCACTGCTGATGGGAATGTAAAATGGTGCAGCTGTTGTGAAAGTTTGGCATTTCCTCAAGAAGCTAAGTATAGAACTACCAGTTGATCTAGCAATCCTGCTACCAGTTTATACCCAGAAGAACTGAAAGCAGGGACATGAACAGCCTCTGCACAGTGATGTTCATAGCAGCACTGTTCACAATTGCCAAGATATGGAAGCAAACTGTGCCAGTGTGAATGTATTACATCCCTCAGAAAAAGCCATATTCTTTGATGCAATCTTGTGGGACAAACATATTAGTGGGGATTAAGTTGGAATGTTTGGATTAGGTTGTTTGCATGGAAATACACCCCACCCAACTGTAGGTGATAACACTGATGAGATAATTTCCATGGAGGCATGGCCCCACCCATTCAGGGTGGGCCTTGATCAGTGGAGCCATATAAATGAGCTGACAAACAGAAGGAACTCAGTGCAGCTGTGAGTGATATTTTGTAGAGGATCTACAGCCAAGAGGGACACTTTGAAGAAAGCACAGGAGCTGCAGATGAGACACATTTTGAAGATGGCTGTTGGAAGCAGACTCTTGCTCTGGAGAAGCTAAGAGAGGACAAATACCCCAAGTGCAACTAAGAGTAACATTTTTGAGGAACTGCAGCCTAGAGAGGAACATCCTGGGAGAAAGCCATTTTGAATCCAGAACTTTGGAGCAGACACCAGCCACTTGCCTTCCCAGCTAACAGAGGTTTTCCTGACACCACTGGCCATCCTCCAGTGAAGGTACCCGATTGCTGATGTGTTACCTTGGACACTTTATGGCCTTAAGACTGTAACTGTGTAACCAAATAAACCCCCTTTATAAAAGCCAATCCATCTCTGGTGTTTTGCATTCTGGCAGCATTAGCAAACTGGAACACAACCCAAGTGCCCATCAACTGATGAATGGATAAACATATGTGGCATATACAGTACATACCTATGATGGATTATTATTCAGCAGTAAGAAGGAATGAAGTCCTGATGCATGCAACATGGATGAACCTGGAGGACATTATGTTGAGTGAAAAGAAGCCAGACACAAAAGGACAAATATTGTATGATCTCACTGATATGAACTAAGTATAGCAAGCAAACCCATAAATCCAGAATTAGGTTATCAGGAAATAGAATGGAAATAGAGAATAGGGAGCTGATGCTTAATTTTGCAGAATGTCTATTTAGGTTGATTGTAATTGTTTGGAAATGGATAGAGGTGATGGTAGCACATTACTGTGAGCATAATTAACAGTGCTGAATTATGTGTGTTAGTGTAGACAAAAGGGGTAGTTTTAGGTCATGTATGCTACTAGAATGAAAGCTACAAGATGAAACATGGGCCTGTATGACACACTGAACTCTGTGGTGGACGATGTCTATGGTGAATAGTACAAATATAAGAATGTTCTTTCATGAACATACTAAATGTACATCGCTAGTACAAGTTGTCAATAATAAGAGTGGTGTATGCGAAAATATACCTAATGCAAAGAGTAATATTTTAGTATTCTTTAAATATAAGTAAATCTATAGAGACAGAATTAGATTGGTGGTTATGAGTGGCTGGGGAACAATAAACAGCTTGGGAGGTGACTGCTAAGGAGTATTGGGTTTTTCTTTTTGGAGTAGTGAAAATGTTCTAAAATTGATTGTGGTGATGAATTCACAACTCTATCATTATACTGAAAGCCATTGGATGAGTTGTGTGGTATGTGAATGTATCTCAATAAAACTGCTTTTTTTAAAAAAAAAAAGTGGTATGCACATATGCAAAGGTGAAATAGTGAATATTTTAGTTGTTCTTCCTTGTCATGCTTAGGGTGGTTGACATTGGACATGACCTTAGGATCATGACACAGCCCCAACTTAAAGATAAATGATAAATCTTCCTTATGGACTCTTATCAGGAAACACGACTTTAATTTTTCCTGTCCACTTTCATTTCATGTTGTTAGATTCTTAGAAAGAAAAGCATGTATAAAGATATAATTCAGTTGTCCACTCTACCACATATAATTCATGAATGTCACTTCAAGTTTGCCTAAATAGCCCCCTTTACTTAACTAAATCTGGGGGATTGTAATGGCAATTCTGCAATTGAAACTATGAAAAAAAAAGCATCAAAAGTCATCAGGCAGTGATTGAAAAATACAAGAACTTTAAATTGTCTAATAACATATCTGTTTCACTATGCACCTCTGCATTTATGAATATCTAAAAAGAATATAATCCTTTGGCAATTGCAATAGGCCAGGGAGTAATTGGCTACCATTTCTTATATTTTTATATTTTTACTTTAATTTATGTCTTGTTCTTATCCCATATAAGGTGTAGGAGCAAATCTGAATACAAGGAGATTTTTGTCCATAAATCACTTGAAAAATGCTAAGGTTTCTTTTCCTATAATGAATAGATACATTTTGTCACTTACATCCATGTAAACCTTTTCTCCCCTCCACAATGGGATTTTCAGTCTTCCTTTTATTTCTAACTATTGCTGTTTATATGCCATATTACGTTCTCTAATTTCCTTTTATCTTTTCTTTATTTTGCAATGCCTCAGTACGTGTCTCTTTAAGACAAGTCAATTTAGCCAATTACTCTAGTTTGGTTGGAGATAAAATCTTTAATTTATCCAGGCCTCCCTTTATTCTCTCTAGGATACTCTTTCCATTAATTTCATGAAACATTCTAATTTTTCAGTTTAGGGAAAAGCTAATTTCATCCATATGCACGCACACACTCACATACACACACATGTGCAAGGAGTTAGGTACAAACCAATATATACCTATACTTTCAAAGCAAATTTTTTCTTCTCTTTCAGATAATCATTGTTTTGTATTTTTTGAGGTATAATAAATAGTAATAAATTTCAAATTGAGAGATCTGTATTTAATATTAGTTATAGATCCTTAAACTGCTTAACTCGTGTACATTTTGGTAAACCAAGAGTCAGTTCCTTTCCTGAGGGAATGTTTTGAAGAAGAGTTTGAGGACCTAATGTGCCTGGAGAAATGTCTGTAGAATCATTATTGAAAAAGGTAAATAGAAGTACTGAGAAGCGTAAAGCAGTTGAAAATAAAAACGTCTTTTTTGTTATTCATCGATATAGTAAAAAGAAATGCACATATTCAAGTTGTGAAGAAAGATGGGTGCAATGTAAAATGATACATTATAGATTGTATGAATACATATAATATATAAGGAAGTAACCAGTCATATTTGGGGGCAATTTTTAAAAACAAGGGACATTTGAGCTGGGCCTTGAAGGTGATTGGAACGCTTGATATTGCCTATTTTATTGATTTCATATTTCTGATGTATTCTCAAATCATTAACATAGATATTTTCTGTATAATATGACATGTTTAAAGATCTTCATTCCTGTATGTATATGAGCTACTTCTAATTCATGAAGACCTAGAAGAGATGCTGTTTCAGATTCTATATATTTTGTTGCTAAATATGTGTGTGCCACCTGCTGATTTCAAAATAGTGCAGTTTTTTGTTCACGTCATATAACGAGTGCAGCGAACATTATGCCCCCCAAATATAACTATATTGGTTCAGAGTATAAGAAGATCATGAAAACATTACAAATGACTAAATATTTCAATGTTTATAAGTATCATTTTTTTTTTTTTTTGGTAAAATTTGGGGGTCACAAACTTTGTACCCTTTCCCAGTTTCCTTGATGGGGTCTTTCCTGGCTCAGTTACCTTCTGTTCCTCAGAGCCCCAAGCTTGAACCTCCTAATAGGTTGTCAGCACTTTAATACTTGCCTCAGGCTCTACCCACTAGAGTGCCAAGGATAACACAATTTGTGCTCAGGACAGGGCTTTGGATTTAGATTGCTTAGCTCTCTGAAAACAAAAACCACTGGCATGAGTGGCATCTAATTACTTAAGCATTCCACCTGTGGCTAGTTAGCTGATGTGCAAGTGTAGGGTGAGGCACTGGGGAGCCAAATGACAGGCACTTAGTAATTATGGAAGCCATGTTAGTTAGAAGGATTGTGATGTGAGGAAATTAGGTTTGACAAGGGCAGAGACCTTATAAATGGTAGAATTAAAGCCTTGGGGTAATTAGCTCAGGGGTTTAAATTATCTAAATTAATTTGTGCTCAGAAAGCTAGAGGGCACTAAATTTGCAGGCTCAGTAGTTTTTCTGTGACCAAGTTAGAAAAGAGTGGGGCACAGAGATGTGAGGGGACAATGGCTGGATGGACCTGACCATAAAGAACCACAAATTTCAGCCCCCCTGTATTCTCTGTTGTCCTCTTACCTGGAGACCAGGCAAATGACTTCATACGAGGCAGGCGCCTTGCAATATGACATTTAGTCCCCTCAAGATTTGCTCCCACCACATCCCCTATAGGCTGTAACCAAAGCAGTCTCAGCACAGCCTACAAAAAAAGAAGTCAAAGCTACCCTCCAAGAAGAAATAGCCTATAATGGAAAAGTAATGACAGTAGCTGGCTAATAGGAGGTGGCAAGAGCCTGGAAAGCATTTGTGGGTGTAAGTCTTGAGATTTTTGACTGGGAAAAGAAGTAGAAAATAAGGCTGAGTGGGTCCTAAATATCTTGACTCAGGATTCAGGATTTAGTGTTTTAGAAAGGACTTGGGGAGCTGGCCCTAATAATGTTCTGAGTTTGTGCCTGGAAGCCTTGACTCAGTGATGGCCAAGAATAAATGAAGTGGAAGTGCAAGAGCTCCCTTGTCAGAAGGTTAAAGGGGATCATAAAGTTTATGAGAATGAAGTAAAGACTTCTCTAGGTATAGTTCAAGAACCCATTATGTGGCCAAGCTCCCCAGGAGAGGAAAAAGGATCTTCTGTTCACTAATTCAGTAAGAAATCCCCTATAGGAAATGGTGGTGGGGGGAGGTTATCAGAGTCTTTGATAGCTTGGAAGTGACTGTTTTCTGTAGGCTGAGATTTTTGGTATGGGATTTCCTGGCCTCCCTATTATCTTTAAGGAAGATGGGATTCTGAAAAGGCAGAGGAAAGTAATGGTAATTAATCATCATGCCCATGATGGATATAACCACCATAAAGGGCAATGGGGCCAGAGAACCCAACAGAGCCAAGACCCACCAATATATCTGATGGCAGCTCACAGGCCATGGTATTTCCAGGAGGTGAGACAGATAGGCAGCTGACTAGGGTACTGCATGATGTGTATCACTGGAAAAAATCCAGAATAGGTCAGTAGAAGCCTAATGGCAGCTGATGCAGGGGAAATTATAGCTACTTACCCAGTTTTCAAATATAAGCTTTGTCAGGTACCCCAGATGCATCTCTACTATTGGAAAGGGAGGCTGGGTATATTGAGGAAGGATCCTACAATTCCACAGCAAGTATATGAAGTAAATATCCCTCTAGTTGTTCCCCGATCTTGGAGCCATTTGATGAAGTCATTGAATACTGGAGAATGGGAAATATGCAGAAATTTAAAGACTATTTAAAGAATGTTGAGATGGAATTCAAGGTGACACTGATACCTGGAGATCTGCTATGCCCCCATGGTCCACCAGTTAGAAAGAGGGCTTATGGGGATTTAAGTGAAAACTGCAGTTCTGGGTTGTGGTCATTTCTTGGGTCTATAGACCTACCCTGGTGACTTCCCCAGTGAGCTGACATATTGGGAGGCGCTAGTGAATCTGAGTCATTTGAGGGAAGAAGGACTATCTTGGACATAAATATCATTTTCCTTAACTGCCTCTTTCCCTCTCATGGTCAGACACTTCTCCGGGCTGATCTGCACCTCCATTTCTGGACCCAGATGAAATGTTGCAACATATAGCATGGCATTTCATTGCCTGGGCAGCTGACAAGGGGCTGGATACCAAAATCTTCAGGTTTGAAAGAGTTTGCTCTCCATAGGGTGTGTTGTGACCATGGGAACTGGAAGACTGGAAGATACTGAGTTAACAAACTCCCCTCCTTTCCCCCTTCATGGATTTCTCTGTGCTATGGTTTCTTCCAACAAACCTTTCAGAAAAATCCTGTGTGCTAAGCAAACACACTTCTGAGCCACCAGTTGTATCTCTTCACAGCTTGTCTTTAAAGGTGTGGCTATCATGGTAGTTAATTGTACCACATTTCTTTCCATCATTTCTGCTCTTCTCCTCACCCTCACCACCCTGGGCTTGGGCTATCCAAATAGTGTCACCAGTTCGATCCTTGCCTCAGACTGTATCAAAGAGGTCCATACTCAAGAAGCTGTATGGATATTTGGAGAACAGTTAACACTTTCTAGCTAACCAGAAGTTTTGTGAGCTTTGTCACATGTTGCCTTGCGTCAAAGTTATTGAGCATGAAAAACACAGATTCAGATCATTTTTTTTTTTATTTTTCAATTCAACACACAATATTTGACTGTATGGACAAAACATCATAAAAATCCATGCCAAAATGCCATGAATTAGGTCTGCTACTGACTTCCTTTGGAGATTTTTAGATTGGCAAGTTGAGTGAGGATGTGTGCCCTCACCTCCTTTTGGCAGTAACTTCTTTGTCACTTTTTCTTTTGGATTTCAGTCACCTTATGACTAAGCACTGTATCAATTTCTCTCTCTTCCAGCAATGCCATTTCCACTTTTCTCATTTCAGTTACTGTCTGTGTTATTGGGTAACCTAAGATAATAAAAAATTAGCTTGTTCATATTTTATATACCAAGTGACTTCTGTGGTAGGTTTAAAGAGAGCAGGTGAACTGACATGGGCATCAAAGCCAAGCCAACTGGAAGTCTGATTGATAGAGCATGATGATAGATCACAAAGGATAGAGCACAGATCTCTGCCCCAAGGCAGACAGCTACAAGAAATTAATCTGGAGGTCTTCTAGAAGGATGCTGGGGGATGGCAAACATTGTAACAGAAAGCCACAGAAGCTGCCCAGTAGATATAAATTCCAAAGAGAAGTTCCAAGAAGAGTGGTGTGTTTTCACAACAAGTTAGAGGGCATTGGTCTTAAGTGAGAATTATAAGCTCTAGTTACATTAAGATGCCTTTGTTTGCAATGAGCTGTATGATGCCTTGGGTTGTAAGGGCAAAAGAATTCCAACACATAGGCTCTACTATGGTACAAATAACTATACCTCAGCAAATCTCGGTACATCATGTGGTGAGCACACAACCAGTAAGGACTCAGAAGACCAAGCACTGGAATCAGAAGACCATTGGCCTGGACTTTAACCTTGAAAATGTGCCAACTTAGGCCTGGCTGCTTTTCTGTTGAAGATCTGGAATTCACTGCCAATTCAGAATATATCGGAAGGAACTTTAGCAACAATAAACCATAGTGGCCTAACTTACCCCAAAGTCCACACAAATGGAAAAAGCACATCTTACTATGACAGATGAATTCACTGCTAGTATAAGTCACATTGTTGAGGTTTGAGGAAAGCCTGCAAATATCTGGGATTCCTGTTGTTAAAAGGGATTAACCCTTAGGCAATTAAAGAAAAGCTGAAGGAAACATTTGTTTCATGTATGGAAGAAATATGAAAAATCAACCTTAACACAGGAAACAAGATTAAGGCAAGAAATTCCTTTGCATTTCCAATGCTAATTTCGTTTAGCATTATAAAACTATGTGACAATGAGTTACAATATTGGACTTTTAATTTGACAGTCTATTATATACCACCCTATAATTGAAGTGGTAAGGATAACTCAATCAAAGAAGATAAAAGCAGAGCAGTTTTTTGTCTTTCATTATTTCTAGATTGCATAACAATTGGAAATTTCCCTAACCTTTAACCTGGCAATTTAAATAATTATAGTTAACATTACTGAGGTTTGGAAACATAGCAAATTCTTTTTATACCTATACAGAAAAGAAGGTTGCAATAATTCAACAGCAATTTCAGACTAGACAAATTTAATATTATGAAGTATATAGTGTGATTATTAATGTAAAGTTCAAGTGATACTTAATTTTTATTGTAAAGCATAATGTCCGTTATGTTAATTTAGAATAAGATGTGTGATAGTATAAATTTCAATATTTTATAATACTAAAATGCATGCTTTAAATTAATTATAACCTCAAAAAATGAAGTCTTTGTCCTCTATAAATTTAATAAAGGGCACTAGGATAATGGTAGAATTAAATATTGACTATTGGATAGTGACTGTGAATTAGATAATGGTTAAAATATATTTAAAGTATACACTTACACATGTCCCAGAAACTGAATAGTCAAAGATTGCTTGGCCCAGTGCAATATATAGAAAAAAAGGTCAACTAAAAGCTGTTTAGTTTAGCTCAGTTAAAAGTTCTATTTATTTTTTAATTCATAAGCCTAACAAATTACATGAGAATATTAGAAATACTGTTTCATTCAGCTAAATTGTTCTAAACTTGTTTTCCAATTAATATAATTTTGATGATCCTGGTCCTTTGGTCTTGAATGCCCTATGATTAGTTACCACTTAGCAAAATCCCACCCATCCTTGTAGGACTGATTAAAGTGTCCCTTCATTTATTGATTCATCCCTTAATTTATTCAACACACTTACTGAGTAACTACTACATGCCAGGCATTATTTTAGGTTCAGTGAATAGGAAGATGTCCAAGAAAGAGACATCTGCTATCCCCTCCTGGGGAAGGGTGTCACTGCATGGAGAGAAGCAGAGAGCATCACAATGCCTACCACCAAGAACAGCAGTGCCAGAGGCCAGCCCACTGCCCGGTTTGCAGGTGACAGGGTTGCCAGCAAAAGTGAGACTCACACAGGTGCTGGATGGAACAATGTGTACTCACATAGAGAAGTTACAGAGCAAGGCCAGCTTCACTAGTGGGCCAGCGGGTTTCACTCCATACCAACTCAGACAGATGGTTCATGCACACACCCTTCTTGTGTCATCGTGGAAGGACTCCGTGCCCTCCCCACTGGGAAAAGATATAGCAAAGGGGCTGGGCCAGATGACATAAAACATATGCATTTCATCTAGGTGGAATCCAGTGGATGTGTACAAAGTGATGTGCAGAAGGGGCAGGAATGTGCTGGCAGGCCACTATCTGCCTGGGGTTGGGTTTTACTTCAAGGCACTCCTGAGAGAGAAATCAGCCTGCATTTATCATCCCATGCTAGGAACCAGGCTAATACATCCAGCCGCAAGCACAGCGTTGATTTGTGGATCCCAGGGAAAAACGGCAGATGCACCCGAACTGCCCCCCATCATAACAGGGAAGTCTGTTGCCGTGATGGAAATAACATTTTAGACAATTCACAGGTAAACACATGAATACATTCCATGATTTCAAGTTATCTTAAATGCCATAATAAAAAAGTTCCTCAGATAAGGGGATAGAGATAGGGTAGAATCTTGGGGCTATTTTAAATAGCATGATCATGGGCAGCCTTTCTTAGGAGAGAGTATTTAGGCTAAACCCAAAAGAAGTAAGATCTGAGAGCAAGTTACAAAGGCCCTAAGGTGAGAACAGTTTTCATTTATTCAAAGAAAGGGAAAGGCTCCATGAAGAGAGCAGAGAAATCCAGGAGAAGAGTACCAAGAAAAGAGTTTGGATACATATGTAGGGTTCAAATCACATGGGGCCCAGTAGACTCTAGTCAAATGATTGAGCCATGTTGTAAAAGTAAAGAAAGATAACTTTCAAATTACAGTTTACAAGTAGCTAGAGAGCAGATTTCAAAGGATGCTATGGGTTACAGTTTCGCCATTTCAATTCTTTCCTTCAAACTATTCTAATACCCTAGCAACTAAGAAAAGGAAAATTATATAAAGACTCAGGATTCATAAATCTTTGTCAAATTACATCTTGTCTGTTGCTACCCTTTCTCTATTTTAATCACTTTTCCAATCTTCAAGGAGTGTCCACTCTAACCTGTTCATGTTGAAAAGGGGTGTCGACATTATGGGAAAATTGTACATATCTGGTTGATGTTCTTGAAGAGGCTGTTGCCTCTGGGTTTTGGGACTTAGTTCTCTGGAGGATTTAAGTTTTTGAAGAATAAACTTAGTGAGTGAAACTTTTAGAGTCTCAGATAGGGATCTGGGTATTCTTTAGGGTTTTCAGAACTACTATGGACTTGGGCTTATCATACTGTGACCATTTGGCATATCTAGCTGAAGCTTGCATAGAAGTAACTTCCATGACAGCCTCTCACCTCTATTTGAATTCTCTTAGCCACTGAATTTTATTTTGTTGCCTTTCATTTTCCACTGTTGGTCAAAAAGACAAACTCAAGCCCTCAACACCAGGGTCAGGCTCATTCCCAGAATCTGTGACCCACCTTGCCAGGGAGACTCATTTACTTAGGGGATCCTGTCCCACATCAGGGGGAAGGGTGGTGAATTTATTTGCAGAGTTAGGCTTAGAGGGAGAAAGTCCACATGTGAGCAACTAAAGAGGTTCTCTGGAGGTGACTCCTAGGCATAACTATAGGGGGGCTTAGCCTCCCCTTTACAATCATAAGTTTCACAAGAGCAAGCCTCAAGATCGAGGGCTTGACTTATAAAGTAGGGGGTTCCTAAATTCACATAGAATATGTTCTTTGTATATATGTTATATTTCACAATAAGGAAATAACTGAAACTATGGTATGTAACTGATAACATTTTTGGAAATTTCCTATATAACTGCTTGTTAAATTGTACTCTGAAAATTATTACCTTTTTGCATATATGTTATATTTCACAATAAGGAAATAACTGAAACTGTGGAACTGTAACCCATAACATTCTTTAAAATTTGCTTTCTAACAACTTGTTAAATTGCACTTAGAAAGTTATCACTTCTATGTATATATGTTGCATTCAACAATAAAAAATATGATTTAAAAAAAAAAAGTAAAGGAGAGTTCTAAGAATGCTGACCAAGGATTGTGATGGAATCTAATGTATAATTTCAAAAGATCATTCTTGCTGGTGTGGGGAGAATACAGTGTAGGGATCAAAGAATAGGAAAAGAGAAACCAGTATTCTGAATGTAAGACAGTTACTGGAATAGAATCACAGCTGTGAGGTTTAAGAGATGGGTGGTGCGAGACAGGACAATGGAGTTCTCCTTTAGTGCTTTCTCTCCTTCTTTGGGTGAGGTGTGTGTGCTTGTGTGTGTGTGTGCATGTGTGTGTGTGTGTGCTTGTGTGTGTGGTGGGGGGTGCAAGTTACTGGCTGATGAATTTGGTTGTGGCAAGAATGAGCAGAGGGAGTTGATGAGGGAGAAATGCCCTCTTCTGAAGAGCACCAGACCATTCCCCTGCTAGAGCTTAGCCCTAAAGAATCCTGAAGGGTCCTCCTGGTTCTCAGTCCCCTTGTGAATTAGGATAAATGGATAGAACAAAGTGATTGTAAAGCTCTGTGCTAGGGATAGGCAGGGGGTAAGAACTGAGAGCAAAGAATACATGAGAGAAGTGATTGCCTACGTATCAACCCGTGGCTGACGTAATGCTGTGTGTTCACCAAATCTCATACTGGCTTTGTTCTTGAGAGCACAGGTAGACATCCCCAAGCTTTTCCAAAGCCCAGATGACTAAGTTCTATTCGCTAAAATGTGGGAAGAACTGATGTGTGACACTTCCAAGCTGGGCCCCTAGAATCTACTGAGTGTCCTTCCACAGAGCTTAAAAATAGAAGTGTCTGAGAACCTGGATTGGGTAGGGGCTGAATTATTGCATGGAGCAGAGCCCTCCCCACCCACAACAGACCTGCATTATACAGTCTCATGAGACAAAAATAAACCTTGAATATATGAATCCACTGAGGTTTGGGGGTTATTATAGCGGTTGTCTGATCCTATGTTGTGCTGGTTTGGATGTATTATGTCCCCCAAAACACTGTGTTCTTTGATGCAATCTTGTTGGGGCAGACGTATTAGTGTTGATTAGGTTGAAATCCTTTGATTGAGTGTTTTCATGGAGATGTGCCTCAATCAACTGGGTGAGATCTGTGATTGGATAATTTCCATGGAGGTGTTACCCTACCCATTCAGGGTGTTTCTTAATTGAATCACTGGAGTCCTATAAAAAAATTCACAGACAGGAGAGAGCTGCAGCTGAGAGACACATTTTGAAGACAGCCATTGGAAGCTGACATTTTGGAGAATGTCATTTTGAAATGCAACCTGGAAGCAAGCAGACACCAGCCATGTGCCTTCCCAGCTAACAGAGGTTTTCCGAATGCCAATGCCCTTTCTCCAGTGAAGGTACCTAATGGTTGATGCCTTATCTTGGACTCCTTATGGCCTTAAGACTGTAGCTTTGTAACCAAATAAACCCCCTTTATAAAAGCTAATCCATTTCTGGCGTTTTGCAAAACAGCAGCACAACAAACCAGAACACATGTCATACGGCATTTTAATGTTTTCTTTATCTCAAAATATCTACATTGAAAATGAAAATTAGTTTTAGGTTCTGCCAGTTAAGAATTTGCACAAAAGAATTCGAACAACCTAGAAAGTGGTAGGAGGAAAGGATTGCTCTTTTTATGCCAATGATGTAATGCTCTCAGTGCTCTCTTAAACTCATGTTCTTTTCTTTTAATAGCAGATGAGAGTTCCCCACTCTATAAAAGTTGCCTCTGCCAGCTGAAATGGATGTGCTAAACGTGGCTCCTAAAAATGTGACTTAGAAGAATAATTTTTCCAAAGAAAATATCATCATTGGGGGCTGACGTATGGAGAACTATTTATAGACTCCATTTTCTCATCAACTATTTTATTGATTATTATATACTAATAAGCATAAACATGAAGGAATAGGGATATCAAATGGGTACTCATTAACTTCCTCTGGACCGATTATGCAATGTCATATTATACTATCATATTATGCATGATCAACTGTTTCTTTTTGCAATTTTATGTTAATTATTAAACTTAGAATTAACCATTCTGAATAATTATTAACATCTTCTATTCATTACCACTATCATTCTTATTTTTATAACAGGAACTACATTCCAGAAAGGAAAAACCTCATTACATTCAAATATCATTTGGGGTTCAAGCATTTAAAATATCAGAGAAATAACTAACAAATACAAGGGCAATTTAAAAACTGCTCTAATGAAAATAATGAGAAAAACAAAAATCCCATTTATTTTTCTCTGATTATGTTTTCATTATTTTTCAAACATTATTTTCCTGACACAGACATTATAAAAATAAGCACAAACATTGATTAACCTTTTTTTCTGTAAATATCGAACATTAATTAATGATAATTTTTATGTAATGGGAAAGTTGTGTTGGATTGTCAGTCTATGATATGCTCCGTCAGAAAAACTCTTACTCTGGTTTTTTTCTAAACAGTAAGGCAAAATTATTTGGTTAAGATAAAAACAAAGGAATGTTGGAGAATTAAACTCTATCATTTTTGAGTTCATAATAGCCAGGCATATGAGCAGAGACAATTCCATGCTTCCTGACATGTAAAGGTTAAAGGGAAAAAAATGTATTTTGTTTGGAAAATACTTTATTGATATGGGAAAAAAAAGTCTATTGGGGAACAAAATATCTCTGAGCATTGTTCATATAGAAAACAAATCCCCACATGACATAATTATGAGCAGTGGGAAGAAACTGTAGGGAGATAGATTTAGGCTTAATAAAGGGAAAAAATAGCTACTAGAAATATCTGAAATTGGGATGAATCGCTTCTTGATATAGAAAGTTGCATTTCTCTGCAGATAATGAAGGAGAACATAATTTTCTGGAGCTGTTGTGGATACAGAATTTGACTCAATGTCTTCCAGGGTCCCTTCTATTGCTATGCTAATGTTTTAAATCCCCAAATCAACATTTCTTGCTTTTGGTTATGTAAAATGAAGGTTAAGTATTTTCATCTGTCAACATTGAATTGAGCAGAGTCGGTAATCTGACAGATTTGTTGAATTATCAGCTTCTGGAATGGTTGGCATAAGCACATAAAGACATCCGGGTGCACCTCGTCTAACATTTAGAACTCAATAAATCCTAGGCCATATAGTTAGCTATGCTCCAATAGAAACTGACCACCCAGGAAAGCATGGGGTTCTCTTTATCCTCAGCAACACATGACAGTATTTGTTCTCTGTGCCCATGCCCAGAGCACTAACTGAGAGCGATGCATATGGGGATTTGTCACCCCATCCCCCTTCAAGGAAGGCATGATGGCTCCAAGTTCTAGGAGTACCCTACTGGACAGCCTTCAGCTTCCTCAAGGATTCCCTCAGATATGGAACGCTGCCTGTCCTCAAGCACTTACTGATGGAGATGGGGTCATAAAGGCCCTGCTCATTTTAGCTCAACTTGGGACAATTCTGATGGGCCATTTTAGCTCCAGTGCACCTCTGGGTGTCAGCTGGAACCAGAGTTACTCAACTTTGGCCAATGGATGTTCAGGGCCAGATGACCCTTCGTTGTGGGGACTGCCGTGTGCCCTGTAGAATGTTTAGCAGCATTCCTGGCCTCTACCCACTGGATGCCCTTATCATCCCCCTCCTGGTTCTGACAACCCAAAATGTCTTCAGACATTGCCACATGACCCCCAGGGGAGTGGCGGGACACTCCCACTTGGGAAGGACAGAGTAAACGTTCTCAGGTCTGCATATTGCTCAGCTCCCACTTGCAGTCCCTGCCTCTCATCTGCCCCCCTTCTACAGGTGCTGATTCCAGTGGAACTCCCTAATGAACATCTCGAACACTAAATTCTGTCAGATTCACAGAAAAAAAAAAGGAAATGTAATTTAAAACCAAAAGGGACTGGAGTTCCTAGGTTCTTATGAAGTTTGACATAATCCAGCAAATCTATATTCACCTGCTTGCAGAGGCTATTAGATGAAGCAGAGAGATTCAAACCTGAAGACAGTGCTTTGGCAAACTGCCTTAATGAATCTCTGCATGTGTAAAGATTCAAGTAGAGGTAACTTTGGGAGATGGGGCTGAATTGCCCAACACAATTTAAAATTAGAAAGACAGACACAAGCACGACTGAGAGAAGCTGGGGCCTGTGGAAAAATCAGTAAGAACTGGGGGGAAAAGGGAATTCGCTTACTGGTGTTGTCATGGTGACAACGCCTACCAAGACATTATGTATGTGTGTAAGAGAGAGAAAATTGAGGGAAAATGGCTGTATATCCCTCTGTGGGTGGTCTTTTGCAGACCATTAGTACATATGGTGTAGGGATATCAAACCACAAACACCATACTTCAAGGGTAGCCTTGGATCTCATGCTCATGGGGAAATATATAAGTCCTCAAGCTTCTCCTAATTCTTGGGGAAATGGGGCATTTATTTGGTATTCATGTCAATTTAGTTAGCATTTTAAAACGTTAAGTCACCTCGGCTGACATCTAGGTTTTGAGAAATAGTTTATCTTTGTATGTTGAGTTACATTTTCTAGAGCATTTCCATATAGAATATCTCAATTGAAATAATGTTTGCCTTGTATGATACCATGCATCTTTATTTTGGTTTAGTCTCATTGTTCCAGAACCAACTGAAGGAAGCCCTCAGTTGCTCAGCTCCTGTGCTTTCACCCTACACCCCACTGTGCCTTGCTCATATCTCTATCCGAGCACTTAGACAAGAAAATCATTTATTTTTGCAAAATATTTTCTTCTACACTAGAGTGTGGGCTGCTCAGAGGTAAGCTCCACAACCTACTGAATCACTAAATCCTAGCACCTAACACACCATTGGCATCTAGTGTATGCTAATTGAATCATGTTGAAAATAAAGACAATTTTTTAAAATGCAAAGTACTTCTGTGTAAAATGTGTTTTTATGTTGTCACTCCACTAAATTAGAGGCTGTTCAGATGACCAAAATTTTAAATAAGGAGACTAGGTAAGAAAATGCAATATGTATACCTGTTAAGTATGTTTACATAAGATGTGTTTATAAACATTTTTACATGCATATGTTTAAAATGTGATCGGCTTAGAAGCACAATTTAAATTATTTTCTTTGGTCCTCTTATTGGTGGTAAAGGATGGGGCTTTTTAGCCATGATTAGCAACTACAGACAAGAAAAATACAAATATGCTTATTTCTGTTTATGACTTGATTCAATTTTGTTAATTTTCAGGCTAAGGGAAAAAAAGAATGAATTTGAAAAAATATATTTTTTACTTTATTACTAACATCTCATCAAAAGCATTTCTACTGCTGCTGCAAAATGGCTTTCAAATATTTCCAGCCTCAGATCATCCCTGTTCTGTAGTTACCAGTTGCAGGCCCTAAGGTACATTTTCGTGTGGTTAGTTACTTGCTTGGTCTTTTATCTCTATCCAGACCTTCCTTTCTTTAATTGCTGTGGTTTTGTGTGGGGGGTAGACAGTTGTTGTTGGGTTTCTGGCTTTTTGAAATTTTTATTTTTTTTAATCAGGAGTGGTATTGGTCAGAATTGGAATTACTCTTCTCTGAACTTCTTCCAAACTGTCTGGGGCTTAGATGTCTCAAACTGAAGTCAGCCTCCAGGTGTGGTCTTATCAGAATTTCAGAGGACTTGTCAGTCTGTGTTGAGATGAGAAGTTTCTTCATTTGCCACTTAGTAGAACTTCTTTGGATAAGTATCACTAGACTACAATACATTTAAGCACCATCGCCTTTACTTTCTGGTAGTTTTGAGTTGAAAGGCTGATATCAGCAAGTTAATGTGACTTTTAGTCTTAATAACTCTCCTTTGCAACATAAACCAATGCACAACTGTTAAGAGAGTGAAAATGGAATGTCAAAAGTAAGGAGAAAAATCATAAACTTCAAGAGAGACAGATTTTTAAAAAAATGCAAAACAGCAGTAATTAGATTGACAGCACAGTTAACATCGGGAAAAATTGGAGTAACGTTTTCAATGTTTCAATGTGCTCAGGGAAAATAATGGTATTATGGGTTTCCTAGAATTTTATATTAGCTCTCATTCAAATCTGAGGAGATAATGTAATAATTTTCACTTCCCAAAAACAACTTTTTATTTTAACAATGTCAAACCTTCAGAAAAGTTGCAAAAGTGGTTAATGAACGCCTGTGTGTGTTTGTGTATGTGTTACCTAGGATCACAATTGGTAACATTTTCTGCATTTCCTTTTTCTTTTTGTTCTCTCCCTGTCTCTATCTCTTTATCTCTCTCCCTCTCTCTCTCTGTTCTTCCTCTCCCTCCTCTCCACATACACTTTTCCCTGAATTGTCTGTCTATTGCATACCCTATGACACTTCACACAATAATGCCTTCTACAGTTCCATATATCCGAGTTCATTCAAAATCTGATAATCATGAATTGCCTTTTTTGTCAACTTTTCTTCAGACTCCTTTAATCTAGAGCAGTTTTTTTGTTGGTTTGTTTGTTTTTGTTTGTTTGAGGATTCCAGACCAGTTTAGAAAAGCATGTCAGTTCATAGAGAACATTCTTGTTTTCATACAGCTCTACAGTACTCAGTTGTGTGCCTGTAACATTGCTTATTCATTCAGGTTTTTGCCATTTTTATGCTTTTGCAAATTATTTACATGCCCTTTCATTTTCTTTCCCTGTTTTGTATTTGAATCTCCTTTTTATCCACAGAGCACATGCTGGGCTCAACACTCAATATATTAACTCACTAATTTGCTCAACCCTACTCTCAGAACACTACCAAAAACAAATCTATCAAGAAAGGTTTAAGAGTTACTTATAGTTCTTTTGGTCCTTAAAATCTATCCCACTGAAGCTGTTTAGTTGGAGTAAAATATTCAAAAGAAATTTGGATTTCTTTTGTTTTTCTGTTTTGCTATGTTATCAATTTGATATATAGTTGACTGTTTCAGAATTCAATTTTAAGGTCTTTTTTCTTTCTTCATCATTTAAAATACAGTTTAGTATCTTTAATGGAAAATTTTTCAAATGTCAAGCTTTATAAAGCAATGTGCTTTCAGAAGTAGCATTCCCTTCCCTTTCCTTTCTATCCCATTTCCACCCAAATGTTTGGAAAGCAGATATTTACATATACTTATTTTGCCTTCTTTCTTACTTAAAAAGTACTATACTACATAGTAAATATACATATTATTTGTGTACATCTATGCATACATGATATATGTGTATAGATATACATTGTTTCAAATAGTAATGACAATTACAAATAATGTCACAATGAAAAGTCTTGTGAAATTTTTCTCATATTATTATAGGTACATTTTCAAGACAAGCTCCTAAAAGTGATATTTCTATGTCAAAGGACAATTTTATTAATAAAATAGTTTTAAAGAAGAAAATATGAAGGAAACATAACATGGCAATTATGATCATGGTTTCTATTTGCAGCTTTGTCACTTAACAGCCATGAGAAATGGGAAGTGAACTGAGTCAAATTTCTACCAAAAGTAGAAAGTAATATTCATTTTTATTAGTGTTTTTGTAAAGATTAAGTGAAATCATACATGTAAACAAACCTAATGCAACATCTACCATTTAGCAGATGCATAAAATTTATCACTATTATGAATGTGAACTTTTTATAAAGCAGTTTTATTGAGATGTATTCACATGCTATGCAATCCACCCAAAGTGTGCAATCATGCTTTTAGTGTAATCACAGAGTTGTGCATTAATCACCACAATCAACTTTAGAACTTTTTCATTACTCCAAAAAGAAAAACCCCAGTTTTTCACTCTCAATCCTTCCGTCACTCCACAACCCTACATAGCCAGTAATCTAATTCAATCTCTGTAGATTTACTTATATTTACATTTTATATAAATGGAATCATATAATATGTAGTACTTTATGTCTGGTTTCTTTCACTTAGTATGATGTTTTTTAATTTTTTTTTTAATTAGAAAAGTTGTAGGTTTACAAAAAAGTCATGTAAAAGATACAGTGTTCACATATCCACCCTATTATTAACACTTTGCATTAGTGTGGTACCTTTGTTACAATTGATGAAAGAATATTAAAATGTTATTGCTAACTCTAGTCCATAGTTTACATTAGGTATATTTTTCCCCATATACCACCCTACTATTAACACTTGTAATAATGTCATACATTTATTATAATTCATGAAAGAATATTCTTAACATTGGGAATATTAACCACAGTCCATTGTCCACAACAGGTTTCACTATGTTGTCTAGTCCCATGTTTTATCTTCTAACTTTCTTTCTAGTGATATACTTGACCCAAAATTTCCCTTTTCAACCACATTCTCAAACATAGTTCAGCACTGTTAGTTGCACTCACAACAATGTGCTACCATCACCACCATCCATTTCCAAATATTTACATTCAACCTAAATAGAAATTCTGCCCAAATTAGACATCAGTTCCCAATCTGTACCCCTACTTTATCTCCTGGTAACCTATATTCCAGATTGTAACTCTATGAGTTTGCTCATTATAAATATTAGTTCATATCAGTGAGATCATACAATATTTGTATGTTGTGTGTTGTTGCATGCATCAGGACTTTATTCCTTCTTATAGCTGTACACACCACATTTTGTTTATCCATTCATCAGATGATGGACATATGGGTTGCTTCCACCTTTTGGCAATTATGAATAATGCTGTGATGAACATTGACGTGCAAGTGTCTGTTTGAGTCCTTGCTTTCAGTTCTGGGTATGTACCAAGTAGCAGGATTGCTGGGTTCTATGGCAATTCCATACTTAGTCTTTCCTAAGGACCACCAAACTGTCTTCCACAGTGTCTGTACCATTTTACATTGCCACTGGCTGTGGATGAGCATTCCGATTTCTCCACATCCTCTCCAACACTTGTAGTTTTCTGGTGTTTTTGTTTGTTTGTTTGTTTGTTTTAAATAGTGGCCATTCTAGTAGGTGTGAAATGATATCTCATTGTGGCTTTGATTTGAATTTCCCTAATAAGAGTGAGGTTGAGAATCTTTTCATGTGCTTTTTAGCCATTTGTATTCCTCTTTGGAAAAATGTCTATTCCAGTCTTCTGCCAATTTTTTATGGGTCGTTTGCTTTTTATTTTTGAGTTGTAGGATTTCTTTTTACATTCTGGATATTAACCCTTATCGGATATGTGGTTTCCAAATATATTTGCTCATTGAGTAGGCTGCCTTTTCACTTTCTTGACAAAGTCCTTTGAAGTACAAAAGATTTTAACTTTGAGGGGTTCCCATTTATCTATTTTTGCTGTTGTTGTTGCTTGCGCTTTGAGTGTGAATTCTAAGAAACCATTCTCTAAGACCTTGAAGATGCTTCCACACATTTTCTGCTAGGAGTTTATGGTCTTAGTTCTCATTGACCCATTTTGAGTTAATTTTTACATAAGGTGAGATATAGGGGTCCTCTTTCCTGCTTTTGCATATGGATATCCAGTTCTCCCAGCACCATTTGTTAAGGAGAATACTCTCTCCCAGTTGAGTGGTCTTGGCAGCCTTGTCAAATACTATTTGCCATATTTGTCTATTTCTGAACCCTCAATTGCTAACATAACTTATATGTAATTCTTTAATGTGCTGTCATATTTGATTTGCAAGTATTTTGTTGAGTATTTTTGCATCTGTATTCATTAGATAAAATTGACCAGTAAGTTTCTTGTAGTATCTTTATCTGGATTTGGTATTACGGTGATGTTGGCATCATAGAATGAATTAGGTAGGGTTCCCTCCTCTTCGATTTTTTTGGAAGAGTTTGACCCCAAGATTGGTTTTAATTTTTTTGAATGCTTGATAGAATTCACCTGTGAAGCATCTGGTTCTGGGATTTTCTTTATTGGGATGTTTTTGATGACTGATTCAATCTCTTCCCTTATAACTGGTCTGTTTAAGTTTTCTATTTCTCCTTGAATCAGTGTAGGTTTTTTTGTGTGTCTCTAGGAATTTTTCCATTTCATCTAAGTTGTCTGATTTTTTGGCATATAGGTGTTCATAGTATCCTCTTATCATCCTTTTTATTTCTGTGGGGTCAGTAGTCATGTACCCCTTCTTATTTCTGATTTTATTTATTGCTTCTTCTGTCTCTTTTTTTGTCAATCTAGCTAAGGGTTTGCCAATTTTATTGAACTTTTCAAAGAACTAACTTTTGGTTTTGTTAATTCTATTATTTTATTCTTAATTTCATTTATTTCTTCTCTACTCTTTGTTATTTCTTTCCCTCTGCTTGCTTTTGGATTAGTTTGCTGTCGTCTTTCTTGCTCTTCCAGGTGTGCAGGGAGGTCTTTGATTTTAGCTCTTTCTTCTTTTTTTAAATGTAGGTGTTTAGGGCTATAAAATTTCCTCTCAGCATTGACTTTGCAGTATTCCGTGAGTTTTGATAGGCTGTGTTCTCATTTTCATTCATCTCAAGATATTTACTGAATTCTCTTGCAGTGTCTTCTTTGACCCACTGATTGTTAAGCATGTGTTGTTTAATGTCCATATATTTGTGAATTTTCCAGTTCTCCACCTGCTATTGTTTTCCAATTTCATTCCACTATGGTCAGAAAAATAGCTTTGTATAATTTCAATCATTTTAAATTTATTGAGACTTGTTTTATGACCCAACGTGTCATCTATCCTTGAGAATGACACATGAGCACTTGATAAGAATGTATGCCCTTCTGTTTTAGGGTGCAATGTTCTGTATATGTTAAGTTTAGTTCACTTATCATATTATTCAAGTTTTCTGTTCCTTATTGATCCTCTGTCTACATGTTCTATCTATTGATGAGTGGTGAATTGAAGTCTCCAGCTAATATTGTAGATGTGTCTATTTCTTCCTTCAGTTTTGCCAGTGTTTGCCTCATATATTTTGGGGCACCCTGGTTAGGTACATAAATATTTATGATGGATATTTCTTCTTGGTGGATTGCCCTTTTATTAATCTATAGTGTCCTTCTGTGTCCTTATAACAATTTTGCATTTGAGGCATATTTTGTCTGATATAGTATAGCTTCCCCATTTCTTTTTTGGTTACTGTCTCTTTGGAATATCTTTTTCCAACCTTTCACTTTCAACCTATTTGCATCATTGGGTCTGACTGTTATGGACCCCAGAAGAGCCATGAACTTTGAATTCAATCTTGTTGTGTGGAATCTTTTGATTGAGTGTTTCCATGGAGATGTGACTCACCCAACTGTGGATAGAAGATAAAGACTGGGATTGTATAACTTAGCGAAACCTAGAATAGTCAATGATGGTAATTAAATGTACAAATATAAAAATGTTTTTGAAAGAGGGAGAACAAATGAATGCCAACATTACAAGGTGTTGAAAACTGGATGGTATAGGATAAAAAAGACAATCAATGCAAACTAGAGTCTATAGTCAATGGTAACATTGTAAGATGCTTCCATTAATTGCAACAAAGGCAATATACCAAAGCTAAATGTCTATAAGAGGGGGATATAAGGGAGTGATATGGGATTCTTGGTGGCGGTGGTGTTGTCTGACATTCTCATTGTATTTTACTTTATTTTTATTTTTCTTCTATCTTTTATATCTTTATTCTTCTTTTTTTCTCCTTTTCCTCTTTCTTGTGGAAGAAATGGGAATGTCCTCATGTAGATTGCGATTGCAAATGCATAATTATGTGATTATACCAGGAATCATTGACTGTTTACTTAGAATGGATTGTATGGTGTGTGAATAAAACTGTTTTAAAAATAGATGGAGAGAGTGCTGGAGAAAATGTAGACAGAGGGATGTACCTATTTTCCATTGGTAGGGAAGTAGAATGCAGAGCCCACCTGGAGGGCAGTGTGGTGCTTCCACAGGAAACTAACTATGGGGTTGTCATACAGTTCTGCAACCCTGTTATTGGGTACACACTTGGAAGAACTAAGAACAGGGACATGAATGGACATTGCACACTGGTGTTTATGGTGGGAATATTCATGATTCACAATGAATGGAGGTGACCTAAGGGTACATCAACCGATAACTGGAATGCTGAACTGTGGTGTATACATACAATGGAATACTGAGTGGATACAAGAAGAAATGAAGTTGTGAGTTATGCAACTAGGTGAATGGAGCTTGAGGACAGTATGTTGCATAAAATAACAGAATTGAAAAGACAAACATTATAACAACTCGAATATATGGACTAACTATAATGAGCAAACTCTGAGAATTGAATGTGAGCGCATAGGTTATCAGGGGAAGCCTTATGGTAAAGGTTCCTAGATTGTAAGCTCTTACAACAGTAACAGTTATTTCTAAATCCTGAAATGATGAGCTGTTTGTGTATAACCTGGTTGGTCCCTGGAACTTCGGGCATCTGTGTGACACCTGAGACTCAGAGCCAGAGTTCAGTAGCTATAAATGCCAGCATTACTCCATACAGCCAAAGAAGCTGAAAAAGAGGTTAGACTTTAATTAGAGATATGAACAAAGTGGACTTGGTTAAGTCTAAGGTAAACCAGATTAAGGGGAAAAGGAAGATATTGAATGTGTTTTAAAACTTCAACTTCTATGTGAGAACAAAGGAAGAGATGTTTATTTGGTGGAAAATCTATATTTTCTGTAGCATGCTATATAACGTAACTTGTATGGTCAGTTTACTCAAACACCACAATTACATTGAAACTTGAATAGAGGGTGAGATCTAGTTGGTTTGTTCAGGTTAGCGTGAAACCCTGACGCATCCCAGAGTAATTTGGGCAGAGAATAAAAAGTACTTGAAAAGCCCCCCTTGAGGGACTGGGGATAAACTGGAAATATTACACTTCCCCACCTGGGGAATTCCTGATATTCTTGCAAGCACTGGGGACTACCATTGTAGTAGACCAAACCCTTGACCTTGGAGCTTGCCCTTATGAAGCTTGTTACTGCAATGGAGAGGCTATGCCTACTAATAATTGTGCCTAAGAGTCACCCCCAGAGAACCTTTTTCATTGCTCAGGTGTAGCCTCTCTAAGCCAACACTGCAGGTAACCTCACTGCTCTCCCCACTATGTGGTACTTGACCCCCAGGGGTGTAAATCTCCCTGGCAATGTGGGATATGACTCCCAGGAATGAGCTTGGACCCACATCGTGGGATTGAGAAAGCCATCTTGACCAAAAGGAGGAAGAGAAATGAAACAAAATAAAGTTCCAATGGCTGAGAGATTTCAAAAGGAGTTAAGAGGTCATTCTGGAGGTTATTCTTATGCTTTATATAGATACCACTTTTTAGTTTTTAGTGTATTAGAATACCTAGAAAGAAACACCTGAAACTGTTGAACTGCAATCCAGTATCTTGATTCTTGAAGATGATCAATGATCTTATAACTATATAGCTTATATGGGATGACTGTGTGATTGTGAAAACCTTGTGGCCCACATTCCCTTTATCTGGTGTATGGACAGATGAGTAGAAAAAAGGGGGACAAAAAGTAAATGAGTAATGGTGGGGGGAAGGAGTATGAGATTTTTTTGTGTGTTCTTTTTTACTTCTATTTTTATTTTTATTCTTTTTTTTACTTTTATTTCTTGTAGTAATGAAAATGTCCAAAAAATTGATTGTGGTGATGAATACACAGCTTTATGATACTGTGAGCAACTGATTGCACACTTCAGATAATTTTATGACATTTGCATATATCTCAATAAAATTGCATTAAAAAATAAACAATCATCACCCCTATCCATTCCCATACCTTTGAATGCACCACCATTAACATATCTGAACATATTAGATTATCATTCCCCCTCCACTGTCTATCACTAGATTCCCAATATTCTGTGTTATACGACATTGATTTTACATTGTTCAGGGAGTTCATAGTAGTGGAAACATTGAATATCTCTCTTTTGTGTCTGACTTATTTCCCTCATCATCATATCTTCAAGGTTCATCCATGTTGCCATATGTTTCAGACCTTGTTCCCTCTTACTGCTGCATAGTATTCCATCATATGTATAAATCGTTTTTTTAAACCACTCATTTGTTGAAGGACACTTAGATTGTTTCCATCTCTTGGCAACTGTGAACAATGCTGCTATGAACATCGATGTACAAATGTCTGTTCATGTCACTTCATTTCTACACTCTACTCCAAGACTGTCTCTTGTCTTTTCCTTTCAGCTTGCAAAACTCCCTTTAGTATTTTTTGTAGAGTAGATCTCTTGTTGACTAACTGTCTCAGTTGCTGTTTATCTCTGAATACATTTTTGAAGGAATTCTTGGCAGGCAGCTTTTCTCTTTCAGTACCTTGAATGTATCAAGCCTTTTCACCTAGATGATTTCTGACGAGAAGCTGACACTCAGCCTTATTGTGGAGCCCTTGTGCTTTGGTTTGCTAAAGCTGACAAAATGCAATATACCAGAAATGGGTTGGCTTTTACAATTGGGATTTATTAACTTTCAATTTACAGTTCTTATGCCATGAAAATGTCCCAACTCAAGACATCCACAGGACAATACCCGGACTCTGAATTCAGGCTACCAGCATTTGGTTCACCTGTGTCGCATGGGAAAGCCCACGGCTGGCATCTGCTGTTTCTTCTCTCTCCTCAGTTTCATTGCTTTCAGCTTCTGGCTTCAGGGGCTTCCTCTCTGTTTTCTGTGGGTCATCTCTTAGTTTCTCCATGGCTTTTCTCTGAGAGCTTCTCTTAATGTCATCTATTAGCTTCTGTGTCTCTTACTGTGCTCTATCCTCTTATAAGGGACTGCAGCAAGGGGATTAAGACTCACCCTGAATTGGGTGGGTCACATCTTAATTGAAACAACCTAACCAAAAGGCCCCATCCACAATAGGTCTGCACCCACAGGAATGGATTTAAAGAGCATGGCCTTTTCCGGGGTACATGACAGCTTCAAACTACCACACCCTGTATGTGAAAAATTGCTTTTCTCTTGCTTTTGGGATTCTCTTTGTCATTGGCTTTTGCCATTCTGGTTAGTATGTGTTTCAGAGTAAGCCTATTCTGTTTGGAGTATGTTGTTCTTCTTGGACATGTATATTTATGCCTTTCATAAGAATTGAGAAATTTTTGGCCATTATTTCCTGAAACATTCTTTCTGCCCCCTTTCCTTTCTCTTCTTCTGGGACACCCATGATGCATATGTTTGTTCTCTTTGTGCTATCATTCCAGTCCCTGAGATCTTGCTCAAATTTTTCCATTCTTTTCTCTATCTTTTCTTATGTCTGTAAGATTTCAGTTGTCCAGTCTTCTAGTTCATAATTCTTTCATCTGCCTGTTCAGATCTGCTGTTGTATGCCACTGGTGTATTTTTAATCTCTTCTATTGTGACTTTCATTCCCATAATTTCTGTTATAAGTTTCTTTTGTACTTTCAAGTTCTTCTTTATGCTCACCCAATGTCTTCTTAATATCCTTTATTTCTTTAGCCATATTTTCCTTCATCTCCTTGAATTGATTTAGATTTCTTTGAATGTCATTGATTAGGTTTTTTTTTTTTTTTTTTTTTTCAAATTCTGTGTCTCCTCTGAAGTTTTAATTTTTAACTGGGCCATATCCTCCTGTTTCTTAGTATGACTTGTAATATTTTGCTGATGTCAATACATCTAATAATCTTGATTAGTTAACCCTGAAAGCCAGCTTCTTTCTCTTGCCTAGGATTTTATTTTGATTGGCTTTGTTCATTTGGTTAAACTTATTCTAGACCTTTAGAATTGCCCATGTTTGATCAAATTTTTCCAGGTCTTCTTCATCTGATTCTTACCATGGAGATGAGATATATATATATTAAATTGTACTATTTGTGCAATTGTTTCACCCACAGGAGAAAAATTCCTTTCTTCTGTTCCTTTAGCAGGAAATTTGATCTATTCTGTTTGTTTTTCTATTGTCTCTATAGTTTATTTTTTTATACTCATTTTGTTGCCCCTTGCTGCTTTTACCTGGAGGGCAAATTCTGGGAGAAGAGTCATCCTGGACAGGGCTTCTCCAAGTTAGTATTCCTCAGTTGGGCTGAGGACCTTCAAAGTGGGTGCAGAACAGCTCCAAATAACCCAGGGGAGAGGGTCAGGAAAGACACCAGAAGCCTTTTTGACTACTCCCCAGGACTGTGCTTTCCTGGTCTGCCAGATAGATGGCTCTCTTCAGCAAACTGTTCCCCACAACCTGAAGGAGGCCTATGTCTTTAAATCTCCTCCACCTCTGCCCCTGTCAGAGGCAGGATTAAAACAATGACTGTGGTCTGTCCCTGCCCAGGGCAGGCCAAAACAACAGTTCAGAGCAGAGACCCAGCCATTCAAATTCACTGATCAAAAGCTGTGATTAGTGCTCAGTTGAGCCACCCCTATGCCCATTTTTAAGAAAAGAATTTCCACATTCCCCTCCATCCACAGCAGCCAGCCATATATTGGACTCTAAGCCAGCTCATTTCAAGAGTGGGAGATGGGGGCTGGGAGCAACTGCAAAAGAGCTACTAAAAGTTCTTTTCTGCAGTTTCTCAGTCCCTTTCTCCCACTGTTCTTTGGATTGTGTGGTGTTCTGGCCTCCAGAGCCCCAGAACAGCTGTTTCAGACAGTTCCTGCTTGTCGACTAGCTGTTTTGGGGGAGGAGTGAGTCCTCAAGCTCCTACTCTCTCATCTACCTGGAAGTCTCCTCTTATGAACATGAATTTGATATAGGTGTTTATAACTCTTCTTATTGAGGGAAATATTTAATGAATTCTGTTTTATTGAACTCCAAAGTATACATTTATCTTTATGAATTTATCTCTTGGGAAACTATCCCCTGAGCAAAACATAAAAATTACAGACATATAATGAGCCAGAAGTTTTTACAGGACCATATTATAGATTTGAGGGTGTTTTATTATTCAAAACTACTGCAAAATTATTAAACAATTATTTAAGAAAAAAGGAAAAATAATTAACATAATTTGTCCACTTCAAGAAAACTGTCTTTGAAAGGAGAAGCTAAACTTGCTTATAATTGTGCCTAAGAGTCTCCCCCTGAGTACCTCTTTGTTGCTCAGTTGTGGCCCTCTCTCTCTAAGCCACCTTGGCAGGTGATCTTGCTGTTCTCCCCCCCTACGTGGGACCTGACTCCCAGGGGTGTAAATCTCCCTGGCAACACAGGATATGATTCCCAGGGATGAATCTGGACCTGGCATTGTGGGATTGACAACATCTTCTTGACTAAAAGGGGGATGTAAAATGAAACAAAATAAAGTTTCACTGGCTGAGAGATTCCAAATGGAGTCAAGAGGTCACTCTGATGGGCATTCTTACGCACCATACAGATATCCCTTTTTAAGGTTTAGTATATTGGAATAGCTAGAAGTAAATACCTGAAGCTATCAAACTGCAACCCAGTAGCCTTGACTCTTGAAGATGATTGTATAGCAATGTAGCCTCCAAAGGTTGACAGTGTACTGGTGAAAGCCTTGTGGATCGCACTCCCTTTATCCAGTGTATGGATGGATGAGTAGAAAAATGGGAAGAAAAACTAAACAAAAAATAAGGTGGAATGGGGGGGGATGATTTGGGTGTTCTCCTTTACTTTTCTTTTTTTGTTTTTATTCTTTCTGGTATAAGGAAAATTCTCAAAAATTGATTGGGGTGATGAATTCACAACTATATGATGATACTGTGAACAGTTGATTGTACACCATAGATGATTGTACAGTATGTGACTATATCTCAATAAAACTGTATTAAAAAAAAAAAACACATAAAATAGCAAAAAACAAAACAAAAACAAACAAAAACAACAAAAACCTGCCTTTGATTTTGCATAGGCCTTCCAGTTCTGGTCCATAGCATGTATACTTTAGAGCAAGGATCTGCAAATGTTGGCTCTTGGGCCAAATCTGGCTGTCACCTCTTTTTGTAAACAAAGTTTTATTAGAAGAACACAAATGAAGTTGAGTTGTGGTGACAGAGACTAAATATCCGGCAATGTTTAGTTATTTACTGTCTTGCCTTTGACAGAAAGACTTAGCTAACTCCTGCTTTAGAGTTATAATAAAATGCATACAGAATTTTGCATTATAGTCTTAGTTAATATTTCAAAAATGTTTCCTAATTTCTGCTTTCTGAAGACTTGTTCAAATTATCTATATCCTCCTCTGGGAGTGTGGAGTCACATAGTTTATTTAGTCTCTCTTCTTTGTTAAAACATATGGCTGTTCTCATATTTTGAATCTTACAGAATTGTCAGTGAGCATCTTAAGTCATTAATAATTTTTTACTATGCATTTAAAAACATATATTTCATAGAAAGAAATTACTGGGTCAAAGGACGTGAACATTTTGATATTTCTTGATATCTTTTGCTCTGCAACAAGGTTTGAATCAATTTCTATTACTAGCAGAATATATGTAACTTCAGTTTTACCACAAGCTTTCTAGCAATGGACAGTATTATTTCAGAAATACATATTTAATGGGTTTAAATCAGTCTAAATAGTCATTTACTTTGCATGTATTTGATTAATAATAAACTTGAGAATTTTGCATCTATTTCCTTAGTTGCTACATTTTCTGATTTCTTAGTAGCCCAGTCACATATTTTGTCAGTTTTTTTTCCTTTAAATATCATGAACTTAAAGCTATTGGGAAGAATAAGAAGGGAAAGTCTGATTTTATCTGAGATTAGTATGAATGTAAGTTTGGATATTGGAGTTATAGTAAACTTTAATTCAAATCTAGCCAAAATTTACCAAAAAACTCTTTAGCAGAGATTGTGCTATGTCCTTGGTGGCAGAAATGTGCCTTCCTTGTCCTTCAGGAATGAAATTCTCTACTTGTTTTGGAACTGATGATGGTACATCAAGATCTTGGGGGTTCTGAGATGATGTTGTATACACAATTCATGGTAGTTTCAGGAGATTCCTCTCTCTCTTCTCTCCTCTTCCTCCTCCTCCTTCTCCTCCTCCTCCTCCTTCTTCCTCTCTCTCTCCCTCTCTCTCTCACACACTCTCTCTCCCCCCCCCCCTCTTTCCCTCCCTCCCTCCCCCCATGGCTTCCTTCTTTCCTTGTTTTACTTACGGCTATCACCATCCATAGGTTGAAGGAGAGTCTGAGCCTTGAGTTCACAGGCCTGTAGATATTTATAGGAAAATCCGTTGCCTTGCTGAATTCTGTTAGCAATGGATGCTGGTTTCTGGATTGAGAAAAACAATTTCATCTAAATTTTAGAGAAAAGTTGTGAGTTTTGTAATATGATTCTCATATGTAAGTAATTACTTAGAAACATCAGACTAAGAGTCAAGATGTGCATGGTTAACAATTGATTCACTGTAGGGAGGGAGGGATCTGTGAAGCAAGATGCTACTTTGTGTGTCATAGAAACAGACTCAGGTATAACAGAGGTACCCAGCAAATGAACACTGTATTGCTTGCCTGGCACAAAGGTCCCAAAAGAGCAGGGGAAAAGATTCTGCCTTAGCTTGTGCCCCCAGGGAGGCCTATTGCTCAGGTCAGGGTCAGTGGATGGCAGCTCCACATTCCTCTCTTCACGTCAGAGATGAGGGACACCTGTACTGACCTAGTGCTGAGCTTTTATACACTCCAGGGGGAGGGGGCTCTGCCAATGAGCAATCATTGTGCCCTGGCAAACAGCTGGGGCTGAGTAAGATTTAACAAAATCCCCACCCCCACTGCACCCCCACATCTGCAATCTTGTGAAATAGAAACATTCTGAACACTTGCATGCAAATAAGCACAAATGAAAGCACACCAAATGCATGCATACGAACAAGCAATTAGTGGAAACATGCCTAACACCTACCTGCAAGCAAGCAAGAGGGGAAAAGGAAGGGGGAAGGTGAGGGCTGGGAGATAACTGCTGAGTGTTCCCTTTACTCCCCCAGTAGGGACAAGCCTGATTTACAGCTTCTTCCAATTTTGTGGTATAAATCCAACACCATGGTTGATTGCAAGCAATCAGTATGGTTTACTGACTAGGTAGTTGGGCAGAGATATGCACACTCAGCATTCACAAGCCTGTAGGTGTAGCGCCAGCAAACCTGAAGAGTGTCAAGTAACTTGAAAAATCTGATGTCCCGAATGAATCTCAAATATAGCTTTTGTTGCTAATAACTCAGCAGCAGCACTTAAAATCTGAAGCCATATTCCACACCAGGTATTTGGAGAGGAAACAGGTGATGATGTAAAACAAACCATTCACATGGCAGTATAGATTTCAGACATGCAGGAGTGAAAAATTGTCAATTTTTCATGTTGAATATTTTGGCCTGGGCACAATACCAATTTTTCTAACTACCTAACCCATAGTTTTTTTCTCTCTTACAGTGAGGATAATAAAATTTCTTTCTGGTGCCAACATTAAACAATATATAGTAATCATCTTATAATCTACTAAGTATCATAGGAAACAATTTTTAGAAACTAATGAAGTAATTTGGAGTCAGAATTAAGGTATTAAAGATGGTCCAGAGAGATGTATTTTGTAAAAAAAGTAAAATTGGACTTATAAAATAGATCAGAATATATTTCATAAAATAGAATATGGGGCTGCATATCAAAATATATCTTTCCATTTTTCTTAGTAATAAGCTATTAATTTCAAAGGCTAGTTTCATTTCATAATGTCCATTTAAAATTGTTCCAATTTCCATGTGTATTATTAACCAATGCAAAATTAATTTATTTAAAGACATCTTTGACCTAACATATTTAAGTAACAGTGTAATAAATTCTTGGCCTCGACTTATTTGTATTGGTATAAAAATCCCCGATATTAAAAATCAGGGAGCATTTCTGAACAAGTTGATCCTTAGTTTATCTCCTTCTCTTTTTCTCTTTTGCTTATTTTTTTAAGAAAATGATTTTATTATTAGAGTAGTAAATGTTCATGTAAAAACTTTATAAAATATAGTGAGTTCTTCAAAGAAAATTAATTACAACATGCATTCTCATAATCCACCTGTAATATTTTTGCATGTATTCATTCATCAAATCATTCCCTATTTATATCCTTCAAAAGCACTTTTTAAAAAGGTTTAATTTTCTCATTTACTTATTTGCTTACTTGATTTTTATCTTTCAACTCCCCAGAGAATCCAGGATCTGGACCTTTTCTGTCATATTCTCTGTCATATCCTCAATGTCCATCCCACATGAGGCACCAAGGAGTCATCCTTGATATCACCACATTCTTCTGTTTTACCTTCTGAGTGTTGCTGTGATCTGTTACCTTTGCTTCTGGCTTTACTGTCACTCCCCTTTTGGATCCTTGTTAATTCCTATGACAGCTTCTTAATAAGTGTCTCTTCACTGGCAGACTGTCCTTGATCTCCCCAAAGAGGGTGCTCTGAAGCACAAATTTTATTATTAATTATAATTTTGGATGTTTCTACCACCTTTAAGATAATGTCTAGGATCCCTAGTACAGCATACGAGATTCCCCATAGACAAGCTGGTACTTGTATCTCTGACATTATCTTCTCTCATTTCCTGCCTGCCATTTACTCTCCAGGAATAATAAAGCACATAGTTCCCCAGCTACATCATTCAGTTTTCTGTATCTTGGTCTATGTATGTTCATAATGTTTCTTCTATTTGGATTATTCTTAACATCCCATATTTTCCACCCTGGCTTCTGCCCATACATCACCATTCAATTTGGAATTTATCTTCAATTTTTTCCCAGCAGCACTGTGGTTAGATTTGTGATCTTTCAAGTCATCGTATAACATGCTTTAAATATTCTTCCTCCAATAATACCATTTTATATCTATTGGGATGTTTGTCTAATTCATCAGTCTGTGATTTCTTTGAGAATGGAGAAAACACATTACTTATCTATTCTATTCCTATTTCTTTTCAGCAGATAGCAGGTGACCACTTGCAAATGCTGAAATGACTCAGTTTTCCAGGAAATAAAAAACAGAAAAATAATTGATTGATATGAGCCTATCCTAGTGGTTGGCACTTTTTCATGGATGTACTAAGAGGAAATTAAACAGCTATGATGTAAGCAATAGGGTATAAAAAATGAATCTATATATTGGCTGACTGTAAAGCATCCTTTGGATAAAAGTACCTGAGTACATGAATTTCAAACCATTCTTCACTAGTTTCTATGTCAAGGCTATATCAGGTTTGGTCTGGGTTTTGGTTTTCCCCAAAGACACAAGGAAAACAGCACTGTTTTTAGAATATGCAGAAACTTACATGACGCTCTGTACAAGTTTGCTAATGCTGCCATTATGCAAAATACCAGAAATGGATTGGCTTTTACAAAGGGGATTTATTAAGTTACAAATTTACAGTTCTAAGGCCATAATGTGTTCAAACTAAGGCATCAAAAAGGGGATACCATCACTGAAGAATGGCTAATGGTGTCTGGAACACCTCTGTCAGCTGGGAAGGCACATAGCTGCCCTTTGCTGGTCCTTTGCTCTTGAGTTGTGTTTCCCAATGGCTTTCTCCAAAATGTCTCTCTCAGCTGCCCTGAGCTCCTTCTGTCTGTGAACTCTCTAGGACTCCAGTGATTCAATTACAACCCACCCTGAATGGGCAGGGTCCTTATCTCCTTGGGGATAATTTAATCAAAGGTCACATTTCCATGGAAACACTCAATTCAAAGATTAATGTCTACCCTCAGAAGATTGCATTAAAGAACATGGCTTTTGGGGGACATAATATATCCAAACTTGGTCACACTAATTTCAAGACTTCACAGAATTTTGTTGCTGATAATTCAAGGTTGGATACTCTGCAGCTGGTTATCCCCTGAGAAACACTAGCTTGGTGGTTAGACAGTGAAAGCAAGGGGAATCACCGTTCTTGGATCCCTTTATTCCTTTCAATGTGCTTCTCCATCAGAGTTCCCAGAAGGAGACCCTTCTTCAAACTTCCTGCCAAAAGGAATTAAAGCCTCATAATCTAGGAAATAAGTTTAATAATGCCTCAGCAGTTCAACTGTCTTTCCTTGGAGGGATAAAGAATATACCATGAAGATGGCCCAGCTGAAAGAATGGTGGGGAAACAAATGAGAGCACCAGGATAGATGAGGCTGTTTGTGCAGCAGTAAGTCATCCTCTAGGCAGTCTCTCGGTGATTCTTTGGGGGGCACCATAGTCCTTTCATCCAAACCTGAGAAACAAGCACTATGAATTAATGCCCAATGTCTGCTAGAAGAGGCACACCAATGTAGAGAAGAAAATGTAAGGGAAAGTTGCAAGTGAGCCTCCTGGTAGGAGGCAGGTATATGCTAAAAAAAGAGTGAAACCCTTAGGCTATTTGAGCATAAACATTCGGTTACAAGTCTTAAATGTATTTTGCTAATATAACCACCCAGGAGTATAACAAAAGTTGAATTTACAGTAAAAACAAAATGAATGCAACATTGCTTACTCTTGTTTCTTAAACTGGAGCAACTCATTTAAACTATGTGAACCTTAACTCCCCCATATACAAAATGTGAATAAAGTATTTCTGAGGAGTGTTATAAGAATAAAGAGAAAGTGTGAGAAATACAGTATAAACCAATAATTACTGTACAAATATTGGTGTAAGTATTAACTAGTAGATAAGGAAACCTTTAAGGATTCACTGAATTTTATAGCTGGAGATTATTTTGGATACTACTTAGTCCCTTTCCCTCTTTTATGTGTGAGGAGACTGAGTTCCAGAAATATGGAAATTTCTTACCCAAAGCCATGCAGTTGGTGAATGAAAGGACTATCACCAACTAATATTTATTGAGATTTACTCTATGCTGTTCTCTTTATTTGCACGCATCACCTCTTTCAATGCTCACAGCAATCCTACAAGATAGTGAAGCAATATTATTCCCATTTTGCAGATGATGCCTCTGAGGCGTAGAGAGATTGAGGAAAGGACACAAGTTCTCAGGGCTTCACAGTTGGTAAGCAGAGAAGCTGTAATTCCAGGTCTTCCAAATCTCAGCTCCTTGATCTTTTCATCATCCCATAATATTCAGAGCCTGAGGTGTACCCTGTGCTTCTGAATCAGCGGCGTCTCAGTTGCACAGAATGGACAGTGTGGTTTTCTTGCTTCATTTTTGTTTTAACTCATAACTCCTTGAAACCATTGCATCTCTAAGATTTCTGAGTAGGTTACCAGGTGCTTTTATTGTATTCTCTTTAAATGTAAACTGTTGCCAGTAACAAGCTACCTTTACCCTGACTTTCCAATTGTGTTAGCCTTAAATCATAGAAGAAAGGGATTGTCATCTTCCAGTTACACATTCGTTGTTTAAGTATCTCCCCAGTTGCTAGTGTTTCTCTCCCATTCTTCCTCTTGAATAGATAGGAATCTCGTTGTAATAAAAGAATTACAAAATCGAGTGGTTTAGTATGCTCTACACCTCATCTAGACTGCCAGAAGAGACTCCCCAGGAGGTTCCTTCAAAGTAGGGCTTTCTTGTAGAATGTTACATGCTATTTGACAGCCACACCACTTCACAATGCAGGAGCTTGTACATATGTCCCACTCCTCTTAACCTCTCCTCACCAGCCAAGCCCCCGAGAGCAGCCTCCTCTCCGGTGTGAAAAGAGGCTCCAAAGAAGGCAGCAGCTCTTTTATGGATTCTGATGAACATCAGTAACTCACAGCATGTCCGAGGATAGATAGAGGTAGAATTATCAGAACGGGAGTGTAGAACTATACACGAGCTCTGGCATCTCCTTATCAAATCATCATACATAAATAAATTGGGAAGGGGAAAATGACTATTTTTAAACAAGCCCGAAAAGTATTATTTTGGAGACTGATAAAATGTCAGGGAGCCAGCTATTCATGCCATACCCAGAAGCTCAGACAGAACTAAATTATGTTTCAGATTAATGTATTGGTCAGTTCAAAGGTTAGACAAACAGCTGTTTCTCGAGGAGGCACACTACAAAGCTTGCCTGTTCATTGGAAGGTTTGTAATGGTCTCAAAGGATTCCCAAAGGAGACACTGTTATTTGTTTCTGATTGGGAGATATCCAAGACTGACTCCGTGCTACTGATGACCTCTTTGCTGGGGCATGAGGTGGTTCTCTGGAGCCAGTGTGATTTTACTAGTCTCTGGGAAAGAAAAAAAAAAACACCACACACACAAACCTGCAGATTTGGATGGGGGATGGGGAGAAGACTCCTGATTAGCCAAGAGGTCTACTTGCTCAGTTCTTCAAAAATGTAAAATAACTTAAAATAGTAAGCTATTCAAATTCCTAATGACAGAGAGTACACATTAAAAGTTACCAGGGACTATGGAGAGAGGGGACAGGTGGGTGAAAGGGGAGTTATTGTTTGATGGGTACAGAGCGTAAACTTTAGACATTTTGAAATTTGAAAAATAGTAAGCTATTCAAGAATATGCATCATAGTATTCAGATTTGACTTGATGCAAAATTATGTAACTGATTGTAAAAAAGGAATGAAATGGAACACTTTTATTTACTATTTACTGTCATTCCCTGATGATTTTGAGGTACTTGAGAAAGAAGAAGAGGTAGAGAATATGAATTAGAGTTGTAGATTGGGATATAATATATACATATATATGTGTATATATATATTTGAATATTATTATATTTAGGGCAAAATGTAGTTAAATTCAGGTCTCAGAAGGACAAGAAAACTTCTAGAAGATATCTGGAGAGACTTTCAGGAGTTTCTCCATGATTGTTTCAAGTGTCTTCCAAGAACATAATCTAATATTTTTTTTAAAATTCAGAATATTTATTCTTTACTCACTGTAAGACACTTACCAGAAGTTAACTTTTATCTTCATGTTTCATTACCACAAGAAGTTCCAAGGTTTTTTTTTTTATTTGTTTGTTTGTTTGTTTTGTTTTGTTTTGAAAGAGAGTTTCTCTTACATAAGTTCTGTGTTAAAATTAATAAAATTCCTCATCAATTTTATTCCATTTCTGTAGGAAGATGTGATTTCTGCCTAGAAAAAGCTCAGCATAAAACAGTCAAAAATTTCCAGGGAAAAACAAATCTGGACCTCAGCTATTTATTTATACATGCATCAAATATGTATTCCTTAGGATACCTACTCATTTGTTCTATTTTCATGTTCTGTCTCACAGCAAGGATGTAAGAATAGAATCTTGCCTGTTATAAAATAATTACACAATTTTTTGTTGCCATCAGTGTAAAGACAATTAAGCCGTCATAAGAAGCAGATATTGAAAAAGGAGAGTGGCACTTAGGGGGAATTTGGAGCAGTCAGTTAAGGGAACCACCTGAATAAAATACCTCAAGATTTTGTGCTTACACAGATTAGAGAATAGTGGTGCCTCTGATAGAAATAGGGACGTGGAGAAGGAAACCATTCTGAGAGAGTGAGAATACTGATTTAAGCACATTAAGTCCCAATAGCATTTTCCCTAGGCATAGGATGTTAGGAAACTTAAAATTCGGCAAGTGAAGAGATTTAGAGAGGGTTTTGAGACTCCTAAGTGTGATAAATTCACTTGGAAATCAGCAAGAGGTAAATCAAAGGATTTTTGAAATTCAAAAATTGAAATGGGCTCAAGTGAATTTCAAAAGCACACACTTGTATTGAACGGAGTTAATTTTATCAGCCGCACCTTAAAGTCCATTGTAAAGAAGACAATGTCTGGGTCTGGGTTTTGTCACAGCAGAAGAGCAAGGGGTTACACTGGCCAGTGTATAAACCAGAGCTGTGTTCAAGATGATGTCCCCGTTACCTGAGACAGTAAAGGAGAAAACTAAAACCAGAAGGGAGCCTTATATCCCAGATATACTGATTGGGGTATGGTGACTAAAGAGGAGGAAGAAGAGGGGAAGGAGGAAGAGGAGATTCAGTGGGGTTGGCTTTCGGAAAGGGGTGCAGTAGGGCATGGTGAAAAGCTACCTGGAGGCTGTCATTCCCCAGTCACTCTCTGCTATCATTTTTCTCGCCTGTGGAATAAGGCTGCTTTCTTTACAGACAAAATTAGATAATTTAGATGAGCCCACTCTACACATATGAGCTTGTTTTCTCTCATTATTTTGTTTTCTAGCATGATGCATCAAAAACAATGTGTGCTTCAACTATATGTTGATACTGTGAACAACTGTTTTACACTTTGGATGATTGTATGCTATGTGAATATATTTCAGTCAAAACAATTTTAAAAAGTAAATGGGGGTGAAGAGGGGTATGGGATGTTCTGAATGTTCTCTTTAATTTTTATTCTTATTTTCATTTTTATTTTTTGAGGTGATGAAAATGTTCAAAAATTGATCATGGTGTCAAATGCACAACTATGTGATGGTACTGTGAACAATTTTTGTACACTTTGGATGATTGTATGGCATGGGAATATATTTCAGTAAAATTACATTTAAAATGTAAAAAAAATTTGATTTAAAAAAAACAAACAAGGTGTGCTTAATAAAATGTGTTAAGATCAGTTGGAGTAATAAATTGTGTCTGTGGTTGGGAGTGCCCCACTTTGAGGTCTTGGGGTACAGTCGCACATTTGATTGAGTTGCAGGAGCTGTGCTTGTTGGTGTATTGACTGGTCTCCGAATGGAGATGAATGCCAGTGGGATAAGAAATTATGGTCAAGGTTTCAGAAAGGACATCAGGAGTAATATTCAGGGATAGAATGGAGAATACTCAGAGATACAATGTTGAATACTCAGTGATAGAAAGGAGAGGAACACATGCATCCTATTATGTAAGGTGGGGATAGTGAGCTCTTCACTGTGGACTCCGAACCCCTCAAGAATAAGGAAATGTATCCTATTTATCACTGCTCTATTCATAGTGCCTACAAAAAATGCCTGTCACATTGGCTGCTTAGTTAATTGCAGTCAATTCCCATTGTTTGTGGAAGTTGTGGTCTATAATGACCCTGTGAACATTCAATTAGCAAATGCAGAACCATGGCTCTTAAGGGGGGTTCTTGAGAGCCCCTGGTCATAACATTTTCTTCATTCTGTCATTTTATAACCCTGTTTCAATGTGCTGCTGTTAAAGGCACCTTATTTAATATATGTTCTAGTTTGCTAATGCTGCCAGAATGCAAAACACCAGAAATGGATTGGCTTTTATAAAGGAGGTTTATTTGGTTACACAGTTACAGTCTTAAGGTCATAAAGTGTCAAAGGTAATGCATCAGTGTTCGGTACCTTCACTGGAGGATGGCCAATGGCGTCCAGAAAACCTCTGTTATCTGGGAAGGCACGTGGCTGGCATCTGCTCCAAAGTTCTGGTTTCAAAATGGTTTTCTCCCAGGATTTTCCTCTCTAGGCCACAGCTCTTCTTCAGAATGTCACTCTCAGTTGCTCTTGGGGTGTTTGTCCTCTCTTAGTTTCTCTGGAGCAAGAGTCTGCTTTCAACGGCTGTCTTCAAACTGTCTCTCATCTGCAGTTACTCTCTCAGCTTCTGTGCATTCTTCAAAGTGTCCCTCTTGGTAGTAGCAAGCTTGTTCCTTCTGTCTGAGCTTATATAGTGCTCCAGTTAACTAATCAAGGCCCATGCTGAATGAGCAGCACCACACCTCCATGGAAACTATCCAGTCAGAGTCATTACTCACAGTTGGGTGGGGTCCATCTCCATGGAAACACTCAAAGAATTATAATCTAGTCAACACTGATCCGTCTGCCCACACAAGATTACTTCAAAGATAACGGCATTTTGGGGGATGTAATACATTCAAACTGGCACAATATATATCATTGATTTGTTAACATTGAACTCAAGGCCAACAGCGCTATAACACATGCATGAATGAAGCTTATATTACCTAACATGTGTTTTCTCCTTAAGGCACACCACAGCCTCTGCATTTGAACACTACACAGCCTTTCAGCACTATGTTTGGGGGTCATTTTAAAGAGCAAAATCACCAACAAAATCACAAAGCCATGAAAATGTAACATAATATATACTGTAAAAAGGGTACTTGTTTACAGTGTGAGAGCTGAACTAAGATGGTAGAGCATTGTCTTGTTCAACCTCAGCTAGGAACATGTCTGTCAGACAACTCAGATTTTTCACTATCTGTGAATAACTGTGGAAGTGACACGAATATTGATTTTGAGTTATGGATACATTTTAACAAGTAGGCAAATTTGCAAATATGAATTCTGCCAATACTACAGATGCATTGTAATTAGAAGAGGGATGTGGTATAATTTGGTGTTTTATTTCATATGAGGAGATGTATTACAGTTGTAGAAGAAGCACTAGGGAGTCACAAGCAAGATCTTTCCTTAATCCATTCATTCCTTTGATAGATATTTATTGAGTACCTATTGCATGCTAGGTTCATTTCTAGGCACCAAGAATACAAAAATGAGAGAGTCTGACAAAGTCCCTGCTATCATGGAGCTTAATTCAGTTAAAGAAGATACACAGTAAACATAAAGTTGAAAGGAGCAGGAAAAGGTAAAACCCCTATGATAAAGGTTTTTGAAGCATGAAGAATCATTTGAGAAAATCAAGTTTAAGGAAAAGTGAGGAGAGAGCATGAGAAAACCATAGAAGAAGATTGAGAACAATGGGATTTCACAACAGTGATGAAACCATAGTTGCAACAGGTGTAGACAATTAGTCAAGTGTTAGTTTAACGAGGAATGGATCAACTGAAATAGACTAGAGGAATAGTTCTCAATCATCCAAGAGCCAGTGCCCATCCCAGAAATGCTGATTTGATATAGTAAGTTAGGATGAATGTAGGAGTTAAAAACCCTCCAGGAGATGCTGATGCAATAGGCTCCCAGACCTCACTTTGAGAAACAGTGAAGTTGATTGATAATTTTCAAGGGAATAATTATGAAGATAAATCGTGGTACTAGGTAGGATACTATGGATGAAGGAAACTGGATTGATGCATTTTAGTGCCAGAAATAGACTGAAATTAGAACTTGTTGGCCTGAAGGGATGCGTATTTTGGGGGGTGGGGTTCAAATCTACTTTTCTCTGGAGGTCTCAGTTCAAAGTAGATTTGAAAGTTGTGTATAAGACAAAATTTTAAGATTTCATTTTTGTAGATACCAGAGGAAATATACATTCAGGTAAATTAACTGCTGGTACAACTTATGAAATACTTTTCTAGAAAGAAGATAGTAAAGGGATGGGAAGTATGACTACCAAGATTTCTTCCTCTATTTTCCATGTTTTATATTTTCTCTAGATTACAAAGAAGAAAAGTTTTACTTTATACTTTAATTTCAATTAACTTTAAATTTTACTTCAGCTGTGTAGTACATTTAACTTTAAATTTACCACTTTAGTCTGGTAAACTAAATAACTGAATCTATGGATCCTAGGATGGAAAAAAACTACACAAAAAATAGTATGTTTCATTGAATATCTATTCCTTATACCCTAAAAATTAACAAGATATTTTAGAGAAACAGAGAAATTTCTTTGGGTTTTAATATTAACTTACATATTTCAAAAAAAGACAGTGTTCAGGAATGTACAATCACTAGAATTAGCATGATTAGTATTCAACGTTTTGAAATTGTGGCATCACTCAATCTGTCTCTGTATTAGATCAGATTAATTTGTCCTTGCATGAAATAGAAATATAATATTATTTTAAACTGGAGGGATCAAGAAAGGCATTACCAAATTACAGGTTCTATCTCCCTTAAATAGGTGTGTGGTCTCACTACAAAGTCTCAGACTTCACAGGGTTCCTGGAAATATTAATGATTAACCCAAGGAAGCACAGAATGCAACAATTTAGAGCCTTCAGTGGGAGAAGAGCCCTCTACTCATTCTCATTGAACATGGTGATAAGTTTCAGAAATCTTGATGGTCTACCGAGCTGGGATCCTGTTTCTTTCATGAGTCTAAATGAACATGAAGATGTTGTGTCCTGATCTACCTGAGGATTTGGCCAAATCTGGAGAAGGAAAATCATGATAGGACATTCAAAAATACATGAATGAAAAGAACAATGAGAAATTTTGAAAGAGACTATGTGCTGCACCATTCTGTTGCCTTTTTTTCTTTTTTTAACTATCTTTGGATTTCTACTCCCCTAGGACTTGGGCTTGTTTTGAGCATGGTGGAGAAAAAGGAATTGGAACTGTTCAATTAGTTATCATAGACGTGGTAGCCGTCATTTAGAGAATCTCATAGGCTTAGGGTAAAGCAGATGTGAGTGTGTGGAATAGACAGTCAATTAGTCTGGTAGCAAATTCTGTATTTTAATACCCAAGCAGGCTACACACAAATCAGGGAGTAAGCAATTGCCACAATTACTTCAGAGACTTTTGAACATATGTTAAAGGTCAAATAGTTTTGAAGTCAATATATGAGGTTCCATAGACTGACACTTCCTGATCAATTAGTTGCTACAAATTCCATGGAAAAAATAAAGTATGATTCAACTATTATAAGTGATCACTTTTAAAGGAATTAGTTTCAAAATGATAGTATTTAGCATATCTGCTATAATTGATTCCTTAATTCACTTAGGAACTCCTAGAATTCACTTATTTAATCATGCCATTTAGAAAGTAAATCTGATTTTTTATTGTTAAACTACTTGCAGGTTAAGAATACATCCCCTAATTATTTCCCAAAACCCCAAACCTCTAGCTTTGCACTCAAGAGACCCTTAGCGAATAAATATATTGCTGTTCCAGTTCGCCAATGCTGCTGTTATGCAAAATATCAGAAATGGATTGGCTTTTTGAAAAGGGGGTTTATTTGGTTACACAGTTACAGTCTTAAGGCCATAAAGTGTCCAAGGTAATGCATCAACAATTGGGTACCTTCACGGGAGGATGGCCAATGACGTCCGGAAAACCTGTTAGCTGTGAAGGCACGTGGCTGGAGTCTGCTCCAGAGTTCTGGTTCAAAATGGCTTTCTCCTAGGACGTTCCTCTCTAGGCTGCAGCTCCTCAAAAATGTCACTCTCAGTTGCTCTTGGATTGTATGTCTTCTCTTAGCTTCTCCAGAGCAAAAGTCTGCTCTCAAAGGCCATCTCCAAAATGTCTCTGCAGCTCCCAGCTCCTGTGCATTCTTCAAAATGTACCTCTTGGCTGTAGCAAGCCCACTCCTTCTCTCTGAGCTTTTATAGTGCTCCAGTGAACTAATCAAGGCCCACACTGAATGAGTGGGGCCTCATCTCCATGGAAATTATCCAATCAGAGTTATCACCTACAGTTGGGTGGGTAGCATCTCCATGGAAACACTCAATCAAAGAATTACAGTCTAATCAACACGAATACATCTGCCCACACAAGATTGCATCAAAGATAATGGCATTTTGGGGGACATAATACATCCAAACTGGCACAATTGCCAATTGAAGAAGTACCTAATTTCTTCTGAATAATAATTTAGGTTTTGACTTCAGAGGGCCATGATTTGTAAAGCAAAACCACCAGATACCCTTCCTCCTCCAGGATCATCTCAGCCAAAAATCTGGAATGGTTGATCCACTTACTCCACTCTGAGAAGAGAAGGAAGATTCTTTCTCCAATGATGGAGAAAAAAGGTGCATTGTGGGCAAAGCTTTTATGGTTGACAATAAATTACTTTCTCCTTTTTACCAGTTCAGTGTTCATTTCCCAGTGTTTTCTTCTCACATTTGACATGGAAAGTGTACTATTTTGAAAAAACAAAACTAAACACCGAAAAGCTCACGCTGTTCAGAGTGCAAGCCCTAATTGTGGAGAGTGATAACAGCAGTCTGACCTGCTAATTAAGCTGCAAAACCTCAACAACCCCCTTTGCAAAAGTCCGAAGATAAAGAGAGCTTGAAATCCCACCTCCCTTCCAAATCCAGGGGATCAGTGCTGTGATTGTTTGCTCTCCATGTCAAGCCAGCCCAGAACGGGCAGGATCAGTCGGTGGGATAAAATCAGCAAATGGACACATCTACCCGCTTTTCTTTTTCTCACCCGGTGCAATGGTAACACTGTAAGTTTGATTTCAAAACACTGAAGGCTTCCACCACTATATAAGAAAAATAATAAAGATACTATGAAAGTAAAAGAGCTCACACATGTAAAAGCAAAAACCTTAAGTGGTTTGCACAACTTCACAAAGGGGAATCAGTATCGGAACCGGAATTGGAGAAATTTCAGAAAAATTTTCATTCCTGACTTCAGCCCTAAACATGAACCCCTGAACTGTTAAAAGAATTCACAATGTAGTAGATAATTGAATATTTTTTTTCACTATGCACATGGCTAAGAAAGACAGGTTGATTTATCTTAATGTGATTTTTATTTTTTAATAACTAGATAACTTAATGGAGTTAGTAACATTCTAAAACAACAAATGATCGTATTACCACAAGGTCCTGACTTCACTGTAAAGTCTCAGAGGTAAAGACGCTTTGACCTGATAGTGAAACACCATCCTTTTGTTTGTAGGCGTCCGCCTCTGAAGGCAGAGCTCCTCTGGTGCCCTGCTGTTTGGAAGTGGCCCAGAGGCAAAAGGGAAAGAGGAAGTTTCAGGTGGAGAGAGTGAGCATCTCAGAGGCTTTGCCCTATAATGCTATTGCCTGTGACTTACAATTTCCAATGCAGGTTTCCCTGGTAGTTCTCAGTAATTGTGACTGTTTGGGTCTCTTGTCCAGAGATGACGGTGGTGGTCCCTGTAGCTAATATAGTATGTTGACTCCAGATTGTGATGCTGGGTAATTTTAGAAGCAGAGAAACATCATATGGATTCTTTAAAGATCAACTCAGACAACTGAAATACATTTTCTCCCTTTCTCTCTCTTTCTCTCCCTTCTTTTTCTTTTCTTTCTTTCTTTCTTTTGTTCTTTCTTTCTTTCTTTCTCTCTCCTTTCTTTCTCTCTCCTTTCTTTTCTTTTTCTTTCCTTTTCTCTCCCTTCCTTCCTTCCTTCCTTCCTTATTTCCTTTCTCTCTCTCTCTCTTCCTCTCTCCCTCTCTCTGTCTCCCCCCCTCTCTCTTTTTTCTTTCTCCCTGAGAAGAAAGCATTTATTGCATGAAATAAAGCTGAATCTCAGTTAATTTCTCCCCAAATATGTTCCCTCTATTTATCATGTAAGAGAAATGCAAGACCTTCATAGTATGGACTGTTGATTTTCTAGTCACTTAAATTTCAGATTCCTCTGAATATATCATGTCATAAAAAAAAAATTCCAAATCTGTTAATATTTCCATGATACAAATTATCATTTGGAGACTTTCTATTGCCAGGTGATTTTAGTCTCCAATATTATGGATATTAAGTTTTGATGCATGATTGAATTTATAAAAAATAAATTAATAGCTTGCAGTTGCAAAAGCATGAAATAAATTCAGAATTGATCCTACATGAGAGCTGATGGTCTCTGAAGATCCAACGGGAAGGGCAGGATGAAATGTTCTTTTGTACAGTAAAATGGTTAATATATGTGAGACTGGTATAGAATGTGAGAATAAGTCTGTGCAGATTTGGATCTATTATGCCCCCCCCAAAAAGCCATATTCTTTAATGCAATCTTGTGGGGCGTGGAGTTATTAATCTTTCTTATTAGGTCTTGATTAGTTTACTGGAGTCCTTTAAAGGGAGCTTACACAGAGAGTAGCCAAGAGAAACTTTTGGAGAGACTCTTGCTGATGCTTTGAGATGCCTGAAGACATTTGGAGATGCTAGCCCAGACATTGCTCCAGAGAAGCTCAGAGAGAACCCTGATGCTTGGATGCTCAGGAGCTGAAGAAGCTAAGAGAGACAAGCTCAAAGACATTTTGGAGAAAACCATTTTGAAATGCAAAGCTGAAGCAAAGGACCAGCAGATGCCAAACACATGCCTTCCCAGGTGACAGAGGTGTTCCAGACGCCATCGGCCTTCCTTCAGTGAAGGAATCCTCTCGTTGATGCCTTAGTTTGGACACTTTTATGGCCTTAGAACTGTAAATTTGTTACCTAATAAATCCCCCTTATAAAAGTCAATCCATTCCTGGTATTTTGCATAACGGCAGCATTAGCAAACCAGAACAAAGTCCTTGATTAGGAGTTCCTCCATGACTGGTATGAGATGTAAATAGACAATATTCATGGAATGTCTAGCACAAGATCTGGCATATTAGATGTTTAATAAATGTTCACTGAGTCTGAACTTGAGTGGTCTGAGGCCCCAGGTACAAGGAACATATAATTGAGATTATTCTCAGAACATAAATTCAAAATTCTAATGAGGGAGCAAACATGACAAGCACGATCTACCTAGTTTAATGGTTCATTAACATGAATATATTTTTCTTTTGATGTAATATCCCCTTGGCTCACTTAGAAAGCAGAGGTGCTACAGTGATAGAGATCTTCAAATGTGGGTCTTGAGAAAGAAGAAGGAAGGGGAGGAGGGGGAAGAGGAAGAGAAAGGGAGAAGGAAAAGGAAAGGAGGTGAAGGAGGAGAAGGAAGAAGGAAGACGAATTAACTATACATTATGCCAAGCCCTTGAAGCGGGAAACAGTGCAGCATAGTAGTTAGGATGTAATTTTGGAGTCACACTGCCTGAATTCAAACCCTGCACTAATATGTGATGGTTGTGAAATCCCAAACAAGTGATTTACTGCCACTAAGCCATGGTTTCCTCATTTTTGAGGTGGATAATAACAGTACCTCCCTGTAAGGGTTGTAGCTAGGATTAAATGAGATGATGTCTAATGTATTTAGAACAATGCCTGGCTGTTTGCAATTTATAAACGTTAGCTATTACTATGCATGACTGACAATACTTATCACAGTCCTTAAAGGAGGCATGTTTCCCCCACTTTCCCAAAGATAAATACACTTCTCCATGTGGCAAAGCTGAGGAAGTACAGACAGATTTCAAGATCCACACTCCTGGCCCTATGCCTTATGGTAAACTATGAGAAATTTCTAAATGGTCCACAATCTACTATCTTTTAATAACTATTACTTTATTGGGTTCATATATACACTTTGAATTCTCAAAATAATTAGCATTGTGGTTAAGAATATGTTTTATAGCCAGAATTTTGAGTTCAAATCCTAACCCATCTACTTTCCATCTTTGTGGGCAAGGATGAGTTACTTAAACCCTCTGTGTCTCGGTATCCCTTTCTGCATAATGGGATAACTAAAGGGGCTATCTCTTCAGTCGTATTATGGAGATTCAGTGTACCTGTATATGCAAATTGCTTAGCACTGACATATAATAAACATACAAAATTGTTGGCCATTATTAGTATTGCATATTTATTTTTATAATTGTCTTTTCTTTGTCTCCTCAAAGTACTTCCTTTAATAGCCCTAGTTTTAAAAGAGAGCATGGGGAGTGCTTTAGGAACAAAATCACCCGTAAACAAACTCAGTTAAAACCACATCAGATCAATCCTAAAAGAAGAGCTAGCAGACGGGTGTCAGACCTGGATTTGCCACTGTTTCCTTGCCTTTGGCAAGCCAATGATCTCTCTGCACATTTTTTATGCCTAGTCCCAAAAATGAGGATATTAAATCCTCTCATTTCCCTTGCCCTAAATCGTTGTTTTGAGGACAAATAAAATGAATCAGTTGAAATTCCCCAAATCTGTTTATCATCTAACAGTGATTTCATTGGTTTGTTCAAATATTTTGAGATTTAAAATGCATTTATATAAGAGTAAGCATGGAGTTTTGAAGAAAAAGGAAAAAAGAAGTTTAGTTTGGCAATTGGTCATTAGAAGAAAGTATACCAAGCAAAATATTTCTAAAATTAACATTGAAAAATATTTTTATATTGGACATTTACCAGATGATTCTATTGCATAGCAAATGTTTTTCAGGTAATGGTTATTTAATAAATATTTGTTGCGTAGATGACTCATTAATGCATATATTTTAAAGTTTTGTTTCCCAGGGATTACAGATTCATGTTAATGTTTCTCCATAGAAACATCTATTTTATTAGCATTTCCCCCAAACCATGAAGAGATTGAAGCAGTTTAGAGAATTTTTTTTCAGAATGAAATTGACCAAAGCTCTTTGGGACAAAGCTATTATGAATACAATAAATTAAATTCAAGTGGGGAAACACCACATGCTATAGTACTTTGGAAAATGGCATTGCATCGTGCTTTGCCAATAGAAGACTTTTGAGTGGGAGGCAAGAGAAGTAGAAAGAAAAAAAACAAATATGGGAAGAGAAAAAGAGAAAAATGATGAAATAAAGGAGGTATATGGACAAAGAAAGTTATGTTAGAAGGAGATAATAAATGACTGAATAAATTTAAGTTTAAAACAATTCTAGGAGCTTGAGAAGATCAGACAAAAGTCAATGGCTAGAAAAATAATGCTATTTTAAAAGTAAATTTCACTGGATTAAAACTAGAAACAGAAAATTAAAACACTTAGAAAGCATGAGCTTCTTATATTAAAACAAAATTGATTAGGTATAAATTATAATAGTGTCTGTTAGGAGCCTTGACAACTTTGAGATGAAGAAATGAACTGGATCCAAAGAAGTCAATATAATACAAATATTTCAGATATGAATTTTTCAACATGAGAATATAGATTTTTAAGACCAGGGGATAACATGCATCTTATGATATTTGCATATATATGGTTGAGACTACTCAAAAATCTTCTGTAAAGACTCCCCTCCTTGGCTCAAGGTGTAGGAGATGTTTTGGGGGACACATAAAGGGAAAACTCATTCTGTTTTAGTTTCCCAGGCTGCTGAAGCAAATACCATGAAATGGTTGGGCTTAAATAATGGGAATGCTGTATCTTACGGTTTTGATGCTAAAAGTTAGTCCAATCAAAGCATCATCAGGCCAATGCTTTCTCCCCAAAGATTGAGGCTTCCAGGCTGTCTGTGGATGATCCTTGGTCCTTAGCTTGTCACATCCCAAAGCACGTAGCAGCGGCTCCAGCTTCTGCTGATGTTCAACTTCTGGATGCTCCATCTGTGGCTTTCACTCTCATTCTGAATTTCATTCTGTAATAAAGGACTCCAGTAGTAGGATTTAGACCCACCCTGACTGAGGTGGGCCACACCTTAACTGAAGTAGCCTCATCAAAAGTTCCTACTTCCAACACACTCACAGGAATGAATTAACTTTAAAAACATGTTTTTCTGGGGTGCATACAGTTCCAAACTATCAATGGTCATATATGGTCTTTGCCTTCAGAAAGCTCACAAACTACTTCTGAAGAGGACTTACATACATAAAAAACCTAGGAACTGATTTAAAAAAAATTATTTGAGGCCTTGTGGAAAGTAACTGTGAACTATAAGGAATGGACAGTTGAATATGGGTAAGTTTACTTGCAGTGCTCAGAAAACACAAGAACTGAATATTGTTAAGATTTGGAAAAAAAAGAGATTAAGAAGGGACTTTAAGAGGGGAAGACTCTGTACAGTTGCTTTGAAAGTTATAAACATTTTTGGAATTGATGAAATGTGGGTGAGGGGAAAGAAGAAGTCATCAGTCTGGATTCCTATCTCAAGCAAAGCAGGTCTAAAGACAGAATGCCTGAGGATAGAGATACAGGGGTGGCTGATGACTGACATTTTTCATGGGGGAGATGTGAGCTAGTATGTGTAGTGACACAAAGAAAGAACTGAAAAAAAAATGATTGGCTGTAGTAGCAGGCTATAAATCCACAAAATGCTTTTGCCTAAGGTAAAAGTGGCATTTAATCCATTGTGTTTTAATTCCCATTTTTGACCAATGTCTACACCTTATCACCTGGTTGGCACTCTCTCTGTCTTCCATTCTCTCTCATCAACCACCCCCCCCCATCCCTCTACAAAAACTTCCTTTTTTTCCTCCATAGAAGACCGGCAGATGACTTTAATAAGACTTCAAGTTGCATACTCTGTCCATCTTTGTTTGGGATCTGAGTTGCCTTTGGAATTTTACATTCTTTTCCATGAATCTTCTGGGAAGTTCAGGTGCATCTCTGATCTCTGGAACCCAGAGCTGGGGTTGCTCCATTTCTTGAGCTAGAAAAGTCCAAGAAGAGGTGAGTATAATATCCCAGGACAAAATTTCTTTAGACTGTGAACCCAACTTCACAGGGAAATCTGTAGTAAAATAATGGTCAATTGTCAAAAAAAAAACCAACAGAAAAAAGAAAAAAAAAATTCTGAAGAGGATAGGCAAATAAAAGAATAGGCAATATTTTCAGACATACTTTACCCAAAACTTTATTAATTGAAAATATTGGCCTGAGTCACTATGTGGTTTCATCACCTCTGTAGCTTTTAAACTTACCCTTTTCACAGAATGCATCTAAAAGATGTTCTCTGTGGCTCTCACTCCTGCTTTCGGTCTTACTTTCTCTTGCCCTGTGCAAAAGCGTGTTGCTTGTCAAAGCTGATGATTGCAAAGCCTTTCTCGTGCTTGTAGTGTGCCATAGCTTCCTTAGGCAGCCGTCGGGAGCTCTGTGAGAAGATCCTCAGCCTTTGCGATCCCACAGAGCCCATTTGACCTCTGAACAACATCCCTGGGCTGCAGCCTGATAATATAAAACTTGTTGGAAGCACATAAAACAAGACAAAGTGCTGTTAGGTAAGATCAACAGTTTTCCCCCTCTTTAGCCCAATTTTGGCTTATTAGTGAGGGTAATGTATTAAAGTTGATCAAGAAAGTGTGATGCTTCCAAAGGATTGGCATATAAGATTTTCAGAGGCTCCAGGAGCATTGCCAAACACCAAATTCTTCCAAAGGCATAAATAAATAAATTGTACTTTGGGGCTTCCCCCTTCTATGTACAGACCAATTAATAACAAAAAATAATGCCTTGCAATGTTAAATAACAAATATTTGACTAGATCGAGGTATAATATAAAGCAAATTAGCTACCCTCATCAACTGTGCCTATGGATAAGAAAATGCAATATGTAAATAATTTCATAATGTTCATTAGATTGGGAAAGATTGCCAATATATTCATGTATTCACTTATCCCACCAATATTTATGGAGCACCTACTCTACAAGGCATCAGATGAAGAAAACTGCCCTCGTGCATTTTATATTTTAATGACAAGAGATGCATGATTTTAAAAATGTAAATAACATGTAGAGTAGTTTTATGGTCAAGGCTTTGGAGAAAAATAGAACAAGAAAGGGCAATAGGCATGCCAGGCAGTGGGTGGTTGTAATTTTAAATAGGGTGTCAGGAAAGGGCTTACTTAGGAGACCACACAGGTACAAAGACCTGAAGGAGGTGAAGGGTACAAGCCAGGTGGATGTTTTGGGCATTGGAAAGAGCAGGTGCAAAGGTCCTGTGGTGGGGATGTGCGCAGCATGTCCCAGGCAAAGCCGAAACTCCAGTGTGGCTGGAGCAAGAGGTAGATGTGGTCAGAGAGGTAATATGGATCTGCATTAGTCAGGGTTCTCTGGAGAAACAGAACCACAGGAGATATCTGTAAATAGTATGATATTTTATAAAAGAGTCTCACGCAACTCTGGAAATGCGTGAGTCCTAATCCATGGGGCAGCCTGCAAGCTGACATTCTGATGAAGGTCTTCGATGAATTCCCCAGGGGAGGCTGGCTGGCTGAAAAGTAGAGATGAAGGTTCTCTCTTCTGACTGCTGAAGTCATCACCACCACCCCGCCACCCCCACACACACATACTTAAAAGCTTTTAACTGACTAGATTAAACATCTCTCATTGTGGAAGACACTCCCCTTAGCTGACTGCAGATGTAATCAGCCATAAATGCAATCAACATACAGATGATTTAAGTCCAGGAAATGTCCTTGCAGCCACGATTAGGCCAGTGCTTGCTTGACTAAACAACTGGGCACCATCACCTGGCCAAGTTGACACGTGAACCTAACCATCACATGGGGCCTCGTAAACCTTGGTGAGAACTTTCTCTCTTACCTTGAAAGAGAAGGGGATTTTTATTAGAGATTGTATTTTATTGAGCTGCAGAAGGAACTGGCACTTCTGCTGTGTTTCTTCATTTCATTGTGCTATTCACTAATGTTTGCCCATACAGTGAATAGTATTTTAAGCAATATGCATTCATATATCTATCACTTTTGACTTCTGCCTATCCCTTCTTGTTGAGCCACACTCAAATCATATGTGGTCATTCTTTCATTGGATCATCAAAACCATGAATCCCATAATGGATTCAACCACCAGCTAATGTTGAAATTTACTTCATAACAGGTGCTCTAGCAGTCTAATCATGGATTTCATTAATGGGAAATTTACCTAATATCTTTCTGCCTCAGTCATCTCAAATATAAATTAGGGATGAAAATATTACCTACTTTTAGGATTATGTAATGATATTGTGTTGTTACATGCAAAGCTCTTTGAACAGCATCTGCAATATAGTGAAGGCTATATAAATGTTCAGTTTTGTTATGTATATATACCTAAGCTTTTATAAACAAAGGGATAAAACATGAACAGGCTAAAATATCTCATAGCATGAATTTTATGTTGCAGACATGATTATTGTAAAACTCTTTGGAAGTATACAGGAAGAGTAATTAATTTGTTATAAAGAAAGTCACAAATGTTTGATTGACTGCTTTCCTTTCTGCATAGTTCATTGTCTTACTTTGGGTGTATGAAGTAGATAATGTAGCAGGAATTTCGGGGAAAAGTATAGACTCTTTTCTATAACATGAGTGACATGTTATGAACAAAGTATTGCTTGGGGCAGAGAATTTACCCCTCATTCCCTATTTAATCATCATGGGTGGTGATAAACTTAATAAGTGTTTTTCTTTTTTATTTGGCATAAACTTAATGACTGTTTTCAATCATCATAGAACAACATTACATTCTGTAAATGACATTTGGGAAGAAATGAAACATTGAACAGCTCATGTATATTGACATACTGGGAAGAAATCGAAGGTGACCAGATGCAATTACCTAGTTATCTGGTGTATTTACAAAACTGGGAAGTGGCCAAAGCCCTACTGTTATCAATATTTCTGCAAGAAAAAAAAAGTGAGATACATTCAACAGAATTAGTGTTTTGTCTGATGGGCTGCATGTCCATGCGAATAGGATCTCAAAGTTTAAAAGGTACTACTGTAGTTATTGAAAGGTAAAAGTTCAGATTGCTCTACCAACAACACTGTTATCTTCAGCGTTAAAGTTCTCTCCTAGTAGCCAATGCCAAGTGTTAATAACTCTCTTTCTCTGTTATGTATATACTTTTTAAATTCAATGCAGTTGAGGTGTCCAAACCCAGGATAATAAGCTGACACTCACACTTAACCATTTGAAGAACAGAAATATTTGTTCCCCAAATAAACACACAAAAAAAGGTTTTTTAAGTAATGTATATTTTCAACAGCCTGAGACAAAAGAGTAATAATGGATGTTTTTACTTCTTTTCAATGCCCTTTCCCTTACACTCCAAATCCATTTGTACCAACAGAAGCAACTTTCTTTTTCCATATAACCAAACATTTAAGGTCAGAGGATTATTAATCACACTTTGCACTTAGATAGCCTGAATTTGTAAAGGCATTGCTTAGAATTCTATAAACAGTCATTAATCCTTAAAAAAAAAAAATTCAGGAAGTTATACTCTTTGTAACTTATTTTACCCAAATTTTTTAGTTTATGCAATTATCACAGCCTTGCCATTCATTATTGGATCCATGCTCATTAATGTTTTTCTACAAATGAAAACTAGTGATGGTTTTCATACACTGAGATTGTCAAAAGAACATGAGTTCTTGGCCTAACGGCTAGTCATTCTTTACTCTTCCACATCTTTGCTTGCAGGTCATTTTTCCCAGGGCACTTCCCCCAACTCTGGGGAAGGTGCTCCCTTTGCCTTCTGTGTGTCCCTACCTATGTGATTACATTTGCTCATGTAGTTAGATTCTTCCCAAATGAAACTGTGAGCAAGGTGTAAGGATGTCATTTCTTTCTTTCACCATTGCTTTTCCAACATCTAGCACTGTGCTTGGTGTGGGCAATAGATATTCATTATTGCATAATGAATGCAAATGGGTATAATTTGAATAAAATTCAGTCTCTATCATGAACTAATTGTAGGACCTTAGGCAAATTCATTAAACTTTCTAGTATTCAGTTGCCACCTCTGTTAATAATAATAGCTAACATTTTGTGAGCAATTTTTACATTACCAGGTGATGTTCTCAGCAATTTTCAGATATTACCCCATTAAATTTTGTAAAAACCCTCTGAGGTAAGTACTTTTATTATCCTAATTTACAGTTGAAAGAATGAATTCCCGGAGAGATTAAATGTCCTGTGTATTTATAATGCCAGTAAGTGGCATAACTGAAAATTTCAATCCAGGTATTTAGGCCCGACTGCTCATGTTCGTAGATCCTAAATGATTTTTCCTTTCCAAAATTAATGTTAAGTAATGGTGAAATTAAAAAAAAAAAAAACTGATGTTCCCAATATACCAGTATTTAATAAATGACATGATTTAGGAGTGTTAGAATGATAAAAAGTAATAGGCATGCCCATGTGATTCGGTTCTAAAAAAATAATGAATAGTTCTTTTGGTAACTATCGGAAGATTTCAATGATTGGGAAGAATGGGGAGGTGCTACTTTTAACCAGAATTGTTAAAACTAAAGGGCTACAGTTGCCAAGTTAATTGGAAAATTGGTTTCCATTTGGTTTGGGGTAACACTTCACTCCAGGTGAATAACAAAGCCTGGGTAAAAACACAGACACTGCTAGCAGCAATTAAAAACAAAACAAAACAAAACACCCATATGGTGGATGGAACTATGCATCCCAGAAAACAAAAACACATTTTTAATCTTTATCCTATTCCTGTCGGTGTGAACCCATTGTAAACAGGGCTTTTTGAAGATGCTATTTTTAGTTAAGGTGTGGCCAGCTCAACCAGGATGGGTCTTGAGCCTATCAACAGTTAAGAACAGGTCATAAGTAAAAGAAAATAGGAAATAAGGATCGAAGGTTGGGAAGCCTGGAGTTGGTGCAGACTGTCTGAATCACTTATGTTGTGGTAGTGATTTGAGCTGACAAAATGTTATTGGAGGGCTCAGTTTCCTCAATGCTGTTTGCTTTGGGAAGTCAGGCAGAGATTTATTATGGCTGAAAGCCTTTACAGCTGTCCGATGTAAGCTCTAAGTTAAGAGAGTTGAAAATATCAGCCGAAATTAATAGCATGAGTTGTGATTTTGGATATTTGCAAGAGTTGCATTAAAAAAAGAAAAAGACCAGAGGCCAATGTTTTATTCTACTATGTCTCTGATTGCATTTGTTTGTGAAGAAAGTCATGATGCATCAGACAAGGAAAAGAGTGATCCTATTCACGATGAATAAAAACCAGTTACCTGAGAGATTGACATAAAGGACTGGTAATTAAGTGGATGGCAATTAGATGTAAGTAAAGACGTTGTCTAGAATAATGAAAGAAAGAAAGTACTGGCAGTAATGATGTCTTTCTAAAGAATGTTCATCTTGTAGCATATCAATAATGGGTGTTCATAAAGATACTAAGAAAATATATTGAAGGTTATATAGATAAACAGATTGATACATGTTTCAAACTACTAATCACTATTTATATATATATATATTTACATATTCAATTGTTGTAATTATTGACCTTTGAAAGTGTAAGCTCAGACAGTTTCAGGAAAGTACTTCAGTATTTGCTTTCTTTTTTAGGTCCATAGACACAGATGAAGAAGTGCTCACATCTTAGGCAGTTAAACAAATCTGTGTACTGCAGGGCTACTAAAGCTAATATTTATTATGAAACTCTAAGTACAGAAATACATTATGCAGTGGTTTCTAAACTTACTTGGCTATGGAATCCCTTTCTCAGGAAGAATCTCATGGGCCAAGTTCCTCTGAACATACTATGGGAAATCCTGTTTCTGAGGTGGAATGTGTATTTTGCGATCGTTCATCATTTGTCCCACTAACTAAACTGACCATGTACTTAACTAAGTGTATGGATACCCAAGCTCATAGTACAGATTCAATATATTTTTTGAATGAATGAGTCCAAAGTGAATAAACAAGCTGTATCTATGCTCCCATCATTTTAAGACATGTCCTTTCTGTCTTCAGTTAAGATGTATCTGTCTAAATTTAAACAACTGCTAATACCTCCTGTAGGCTTCAGTCTGCTAATTTTAATATTGACTTCTTGCTGCAAATGGCCCAGACTACTATATTGCTACTGGAGCTTAAAGTTACCCTTAAAATATGTTAAAAATGTGTGAGGTGGTATAGATATTTGGGCTAGATAGACATCTGATTTCATCAAATTAGTTACAATTTCTTTTTTTCAAAAATACTGTTTTCCCTGGGTAAAGAAATATTTTCCTCCCTATTTGGTATGCTTATACCTCCCTCTTACCTTGCTCACACCAGTTTGTCATTCATGATTTTAATTCAATTCTGTAATAGGTTAAAAAAAATGCCATAAAGCTTAGATGAAAATTCTACTGCAGGAAGTGGAATCATTAACATCAGTAATTGTTAATAAAAGTAGTTTTTAAAAATGTAAGTCTTGTCGTGTCCATTCACCTCCCTTGCTTCAAAGCATTCTGTGGCTTCTGAGTGGTCTCAGATTAGGGCCACATGCTGCTTGGGTTTTTCCTATCTCTCTAGTCTTATCTCACCACTTCCCTCTCTTTAAATTTCAGCCAATCATTTCTCTTACTCTCTACATTTCAGCTGATTTCTCCTACTCTTAGTTTCTTGAACATTTCATGCCATTTCCCTATGTTCTTCCTGTGACCAAAATGCAGGATCTCAGACTCAACCCAATTATGCTCACTCCTGAGACACCTAATTGGTTTTGAAGAGAGGCACTTCCTAGGCCAAGGGCTGCTGCCTTAAATTATGCCGTATGAGGATTGTTCTGGTTTGCTAAAGCTGCTGGAATGCAAAATACCAGAAATGGATTGGCTTTTAAAAAGGGGGTTTATTAGGTTACAAATTTACAGTTCTAAGGCCATAAAAGTGTCCAAACTAAGGCATCCACACAAGGATACCTTCACTGAAGAAAGGCTGATGGCATCCAGAATACCTCCGTCAGCTGGGAAGATATGTGGCTCCCTATTGCCTTGTATTCAGCTTCTGATTCCAATGGCTTTCTCTTTAAACATCCCTGGGTTCTCACTTAGCTTCTCTGGGGCAAACTCTGGGCTTCATCTCTTAGCTTCGCATTTCCAAATATCTGGGTCTGTGTTGGCTCTGAGCATTTTCTCTCTAAGCATCTCTGAGCTCTCTTCAAAATGTCTGCCTTGCATCCTCTCATAGGGGACACCAGTAAACTAATTAAGACCCACCTTGGATGGGCAGTGTCACACCTCCATGAAATAATATAATCAAAAGGTCCCACCCACAATTGGGGTGGGTCAATTCTCCATGGAAACAACCCAATCAAAGGATCCTCCCACACTAAGTCTGTACGCACCAGAATGGATCAAAATAACATAGTCTTTCCTAGGGTACACAATAGTCTCAAGCTCGCACAAGGATACAAGGTATAGATATATTCATGACTTCAAACATTAAATAGGATAATCAAGAGGCAACTCTAATTCAACAAGATTGAGAATGTATTTACCCAGTATCAACTTGGTGCAAAGCACTGTAATTGGTACTGTATAGAATTTAAAGGTAAATATGACACTCTCCCAGCCTTATGGAGTTCACAATCAAGATGGGGGAACTGTGCCAACTCAGAGTCACCTCAATCTTGGGGTCTTTTCATGCAAGGATGGTGTTCTAGTTTGCTAATGCTGCAGGAATGCAAAACACCAGAAATGGATTGGCCTTTATAGAGGGGGTTTATTCGGTTACACAGTTACAGTTTTAAGGCCATAAAGTGTCCAATATAATGCATCAACAATCAGGTACCTTCACTGGAGGATGGCCAATGGCATCCAGAAAACCTCTGTTAGCTGGGAAGGCACATGGCTGGTGGCTGCTGCAGAGTTCTGGTTTCAAAATGGCTTTCTCCCAGGACGTTCCTCTCTAGGCCACAGCTCCTCTTCAGAATGTCACTCTCAGTTGCTCTTGGGGTATTTGTCCTCTCTTAGCTTCTCCGGAGAAGAGTCTGCTTTCAACGGCTGTCTTCAAACTGTCTTTCATCTGCAGCTGCTCTCTCAGCTTCTGTGCATTCTTCAAAGTGTCCCTCTTGGCTGTAGCAAGCTCAGTCCTGTCTGAGATTATACAGTGCTCCAGTAAACTAATTCAGACCCACCCTGAATGGGTGGGGTCACACCTCCATGGAAGTTACCCACCAAAGTCATCACCCACAGCTGGGTGGGTCGCATCACCATGAAACACTCAAAAAATTACAATCTAATCAACACTGATACGTCTGCCCACACAAGATTACATCAAAGATAATGGTGTTTTGGGGGGACATAATACATTCAAACCGGCACAGAGGGATACTTCATTCTGGGTGAGATAGATCTTAAATTCCCATATTGACTCCGGGAATGACTCTGTTTTCCAAATTCTTACATGTGAGAATGACTAGAGAAAATTCCCTTTTTAATCCCAAATAGTGTAGATTATCTCCTTTCAAATATGGGAGTAAAAATTTTACCAGATTTTTGTAGAATCTTGTCTTCAAAATTTGAGGCACTCTGGGGAAAAGGTTGCTAACTTTTAATTTTTAGTGCTTACAATGTCCCAAACACTATGTCCTTTGTACATTTTCTCATTTAACCATCCCAACAATCTGAAGAGGTTGGTCTTACTGTGTCCTACGTTGTAGGTGAAAGAAAAAAAAAGAAATCTGGAGTGTTTGAGCATCATGTCAAAGATCACACAGTTACTAAGGTGTTGCAGATGGACATCAAAACGGTTTGATATGAAGAGCTCTTAGCCACCAGACCATAGTGCCATGTTCAGTTTTAAAATTTATAACCCATAAAACCCTTTTCTCAAAATCAGGTGTCTACGGAACCAAGGGGTCCTTAAAACACAAAAGTTCTTTGCAAAATAATAGTTGGCATAAAATAGTGTAGAAATCTATTTCTCAACAAAGTAAAGCAAAATATGCACTATAAGCTACGTTTCCTGATCAGATTACCATCTGCAATACGAAGAGCCATGTAACAGGGAAGATTCCCTATCAGTAAGATTTCGTATTTAAGTTCCATATCAACACTCTTAGGAAAACACAACCCTTGAAGCTGATAGACTCAATGCTTGGGTGATCTCTCCACACATTATATTATTGGGATGTGATGGACTTTTTGTGTGTTCATGGCTCATAGATATTTGCTAGCCTTCTATGCTCATTACATTCAGAGCAAATTGTAAAACAAAGCTATTTGCTTTATACCAGTTTAGTTTAAAGAAGAAAAAATGTTTGAGAACAAAGTGCAAGTGATATCCAAAGTATTGAGCAGTGTTAAGCAGAATTAGCTTTTGTTTATGATGGGAGTTGTGCTGTTCTACGATGTCAGATAGGAAGATATTCTCATCTTTGGCCAGATTCAGCCTCCCCTCAAAAGTGTATATCTAGATATAGTTCCTCTTTATTTTATAGGCATTGATTTAAAACTGAAATAATAATCATCTGATTAATGTTTCCTTATTGATAAGGTAGAAAAACTGAGTCTATGTAATATTTGAGAAATGAATGTCTAGATCCAGTTGGAATTTCAAATTCATGGCTATAAAGACTGCAAAATGTGAAGTGAGAAATTAGCAATTATCTACCTTACCAGATCGATTTTGGCAATAATAGAATAATAATAATGATAGTTATATAGTATAATTTAGGTCTTTTCATTAATATAAGCCAGGTAATTAGAATTCACTTTGCTGTATTGGTTGGTTAACTGAGATAATTCATGAGAAGCACTTCACAAAGTGTCTCACACATATTAGGACTCAATGAAAGTTAACCATTGCTATTTATTAATGGAATACAAATTATTGTAGAAATAATTTTAATATTATTCCTGCTAGGATTTGTGGCACTAAAATGTCATGCTATGGAACTTTACATGATTGTTCTCACTAGCTTTCAAAATTGTCAAAAATTGACATGATATATGTCCTGGATTGGAAAGAGGTAATTGGATTCTGAAGATTAGATATTTATAGTAGGCATCAGAAACAAAAGTAAACACTCCAACCAGATGCCTTATTATAATCTAATCAATGGAACATGCAAAAGTAGCTAAATGCATTTCCTCCATAAGAAAGTATTATATGCCTAATGAGAGAAAGTTTAAATTTGTTCAAATGTTTGACTTTTGAGTTCAAATTTTATCAACAAGTCCAAGTGACTTTCACAGAAACCTTGCAAAACTTTTCAGCAGGTCTATTTATTTGCACTTGGCTTTTCATATAAGATATTTTTCATATAAGGTGTCTTCATCTGCATTTTTATCCCCCTGAATTTTCTTCTTGTACATAATTTTGGGCTTGAATAAAACTTTCTCTGTCACGTAACTCTGAAGATAGAGACAGAGGTTGGAGAATCTGGAAAGTACAAAAAACATGGCTGAAAATTTCAACAGTAAATTAGAAGAAACTTATGAAGGACTTTCTGACTCCCAGGGATGAATCTGGACCCAGCATCATGGAATTGAGAATATCTTCTTGACCGAAAGGGGGATGCAAAATGAAATGAAATAAAGTTTCGGTTGCTGAGAGATTTCAAATGAAGTCAAGAAGTCACTCTGGTGGACATTCTTCTGTGCTATATAGATAACACCTCTTAGGTTTTAATGTACTGAAATAGCTAAAAGTAAGTACCTGAAACTATCAAACTCCAACCCGGTAGTCTGGACTCCTGAAGACAATTCTATAACAATGTAGCTTACAAGGGGTGAGAGTGTGACTGTGAAAACCTTGTAGATCACACTCCCTTTATCTAGTATGTAGATGGATGAGTAGAAAAATGGGGACAAAAAGTAAATGAAAAATAGGGTGGGATGGGGGATGCTTTGGGTGTTCTTTCTGACTTTTATTTTTATTCTTGTTCTGATTCTTTCTGATGTAAGGAAAATGTTTGAAAATGGATTGGGGTGATGAATTCATGACTATATGATGGTACTGTGAACAGTTGATTGTACACCATGGATGACTGTATGGTATGTGAATATATTTCAATAAAACTGAATTTAATTTTTAAAAAATTAATAAAAAAATTTCATAAATGCAAGGACATTTGTATATACAAAAAAAAAAGAGAGAAACTTATGAAGGACTTTCTGATGTATGCCTGTTAAAATAGAAATAGTGAAATTGTGAGAAAGAGTTGATGAAGATTCTGTGGTTAAAGCCTGGACCTCCAGCACTTTCACAGAGAAAAACTGAAGAGTATCTGCATTTGGAACTAAAAGTACCACTACATGTAAATAAAGCTTGTATTCAAATTTGAATGACTCATGAAACACAGAAAATAATCCACAAGGCAGCCCACACAAGGTGAAAAAATATTTGTGAATTATGTATCTGATCAGTCTGGTGTACAGAATATACAAAGAGCACTCACAAATCAACAATAAAAAGATAATAACCCAATTTTTAAATGTCAAAGAATTTGAACAGACATTTCTTCAGATGAGATACACAAGTGGCTGATAAACACATGAAAAGATGCTCAGTATTATCAGTCATCAGGAAAATGCTAAACCAACAACGAGATACCACTTCACACCCACTGGAATGGCTAAAATAAACAGACAAACAAATAAAATGGAAAATAAATGCTGGCAAGTATGTGGAGAAATTGGAACCCTCATACATTCCTGGTAGTAATGTAAAATGGTGCAGCCACTGTGGAAAACATGCTATAGAATGGATGAACATTGGAAATATGCTAAGTGCAATAATCCAGACACAAAAGGGCAAATATTGTATGATTCCACTTACAGGAAGTATCTAGAATAAGCAAATGTATAGAGATAGAAAGTAGATCAGAGGTTACTGGGGCTGGGAGGAAGAGAAATGGAGAGGTGTTGCTTACTGGGTACAGAGATTCTGTTTTAGATAATGAAAAACTTTGGTGATAGATGGTGATCATGGTATCACAACATTATCACAAAATTATACCTATACAAATAGTTAAAATGACAAGTTTTATGTTATCTATATGCTGTCACAATAAAAAATATTAAGGATACTAATATTTTAACAGCTCTTGATTATGTAGCTGTGCATCTAGTTTGTCAGTACATCTCAAAGAGGAGAATCATTTCCTGTTGTTCAACTATGTGACTAATAGCTCAGCCAGATAAGCAGATTAAGAATAATAACTATGTCCACTAAATACATCAATTACAAAGTTAAATTAAGGAAAGGATAATATGTTGCTATATTGTTTAGGATTGGTGAATGGGTGACATTAATGGCAACTTCCTGGGGAATCGTGAGTTGAACAATGATTTATAGAAAGGAAGCATTGTGGTTAGCTGGTCAGAAGAACAGATATTCTTGTATGTATTTTGTAAATGCAAAGAATTAGAGTGAAAAGGGGAAGAAAAGGAACTCAAAGGAGTGACATATTAAAAAAAAACAGGTTCATGAATCATAGTGGTAGATTAAACAGACCAATGGAATTTCTTCATGGTAGTGAAGATAAAGAATGGAAAAAACAAGGAATCAATCCATGAAAGCAAACCTTGGCCCTAGGAACTAAAAGAAATTAGAGGGAATTTGTAGTTACTGCCTAAAGTGTACAGAGTTTCTCTTTGGGATCATGGAAATGATTTGGTAATGGATGGTGGTGATGGTAGCAGAACATAATTGTGAACATAATTAACAGCATTGTATTACGTATTTGAATGTGCTTAAAAGGCGAGAGTTTAGGTTGTATATATGTTGTTGGGATAAAATTAAAAGAAACATAGGACTGTACAACACAGTGAACCCTAATGTAAAATAATAATGGACCATGATTAATAGCATAGTTATAGCAATATTCTTTCATCTATTATAGAAAAAACAAAACACAACAAAACTACCACACTAACACAAGGTGTTAAAAATGGGGGATGAGTATATATGGGAACTCTGAATTTTTTGCATGATTTTTATATAAACCTACAACTTCTCCAATTAAAAAAATTAGAGCAGGTTTCATGAGAGATGCTACTTAATTGGACAGAATTGAGCAAGTATTTACTGATTGACTACTGTATGTCAGGAACTATGAGCATACACAAATTATTCACAGCAATGCTGTCCTTAATGAATTAATAATACCTTGGGCAAAGCAAAGCATGGTAATCAAACCTGTACAGTATCAATAATGTAGTGGAATATACATGGTGCTTTGAAAATACAGAGGGAATTTTTATAAATGGTTGTTAGAAGAAATGACAGATGAATATAATCTTAAAGATGAGTGAAATATATTGGATGAACAAGAATGACAAGGCTGTCTTAGGCAAAAGGAATAGCATGTACAAATCCATGATTGATAAACCATTTGAACAGCCAAAAATAGTTTAGAATTTGGGGAGTATAATTAGGAAGAGGAATAGCAGGACGTGGGATTAGAAAGAGGCAGTGTCAAATTCTTGAAGATCATAGCATGCCATTTTAGGGAGCTGATACGGTAGGCCAGTGATTTCTAAAGCATATCAGTGCTTGGACTCCATTCTCCAAAATTCAGATTCAGTACATTTGTACTAGTATCGAGGAAGATCCAAAGTGGGTATGACTGGCAGAGGGACACGAGTTGGAAAGCTATTGGCTTAGTCCAAAATGGTGCTACCTTGAATCGGAACTAAGGCTATGGATGATGGGAATGAAGATCAAAGGACAGATTCTGCACATATTTACCTCACACAATAGAGTTAAGTTCTGATTTCTGGAAGGCATTTGCTGGCTTGAATGCTTCACTGGGTGAAATAAATACAGTATGATTACATGGGAATGTATGAAGTGGGCATCTGTTGAATTTTCCTGTGCCACATCCAAACCTCTTCACAGGATAGCATCCTGGTTTTCCTTCGGTGTACCCCTTCTCTCCTCTTGTAGGCCACAGGATAATCGTGGGGCTTCTTCTCTTCCCCTCCCAGCTTCCCTAGACACGTAGGAAGGAGTGATGGTGTTGGGAAGAACATGTTGGCCGATCAGCATACTCTCCCACCCCATCCTGTTCAAGGATGGTCAGAGGCAGTCCTGTGAGGATGCTAGTGCGATTACTGGAAAAGAGAAGTGACTTCCACAGCGAAATATTAAATTAGGGCACCAGAGGCCATCACCCAGAGAGGGCCAGCATAAAAATAAAGCCTACATGCAGATATGTGAGTCAAAATATTCAGAGGGGGGAGAAAGAGAATGAGAGAGGGAGGAAGAAAGAGAGGTAGAGAAAGGTGACTTGAGGGACGGCTGCTGTTTGGGTAAGGCACCATTAGCCCAATAGATCATACAAAAGAAAGAACACTTTTGTGGATCTAATGAGATAAATCATGATTTCTATTTGCCATTATCCTGGCAAAAATGTCCTGGCCATGGTTTAGTAAGAGATCACAGTAATTATTTGATTGATAAATATTACATTGCTTCAGACAAATACTGTTTCTTTTGCCACCCTGGAGAGCCTTAAAGGCTGATTTAAAATGAAGGATTTGGTGTGGCCAGTGAATGTGTGGGACACAGTGTAGACATATTATGGAACTCAAGATCTTTTAATCCTATTTACAATGCTAATTCATTTATATTCATATCTTAGATTTAATGTCAGGAAGTAATTCCACTGCCTTTGCTGTGAGTAAAGTTCAATTATGGGCAAAGCTCAATTGTGACTATTACATTCCTCACTCACCAGTAAACTACACAAAGGGAACAATGAAACAAAAAATTATGCCTTCCCCATTTCCAAAGCAAAAGTTGTTTTTGCCCACTCAGTCTCCCATACCCAGAATATGGCCTTTTCATTGCCATCTTGCCTATTTTCTCAAATTTCCATCAGTACTGAACACACAAGCGTGTATGCATGCTCACCCCATTTATCAATTCAGCAGAGTTCAAAGTATGCAGAACTGAATCCCAATCATGTTAAATGCTAATCCAGCCCCAGACATGCAAAGACAAATTAGACGTATGTGAGGATTTAATTATATCCTGATAAGTTCATATGCATTCAAGATGATATGGTCATGAAATACTTAGTGTTACCTTCCAGTATTCTGTAATTATCTGATTTTGCTGCTATAGTGTACGTAAAAGTTTCAAAAGTCCACTGATGGTCTTGTGCAAGTCAAACATATATCAGAATCTCAGTAACTACTTGTTTGATTCATGGTAGTTGCTTTAGGCAAACTTTGCTTTCCCAAAGAGCCTGAGAGATAATCTATGACTAATATGCCTCCATTTCATGGATTTCCTAGAATAGCTGTCTGTAGTCTCCATTTTTTTTCCAAAGATTAATCTGATTTGGATGGGAATTTTTGATAAAAACAGATCTATCACAGCCTATAAAAATAACTCTAATTATATCAAATTGTGGTGCCACAGTTACTGTGGGAAGTACTAACTCTCTAAGAAAGCATGATCTTAAAACAACTTTTAAACAATTTGTTGCTTACTCTCTTGCTTTATGAAGGACAACTGGAGATTTATCATCTTAATTGGTCCTCAGGGAAACATTAACTATTTTCAAAATGATATACGCAGGAAACCTCCCCACACACATCTCACTGAATCAAAATTTGTCCTTTGAGATTGTAGATTTGGAGGCAACCATGACTGATTGGTTTATGAAAATAGCCTATTATTTATAGATGGATGGATTTATTGCAAGATACTCAGACTTCCTACATATGACCCATCATTCCAAGATAAGGTCACTTTTCAATTATCAGCCCTGATAGTGATGATCTATATGTACATGCCACTTTATTATAGGTTGCAAGTATTTTAAAATTACATATATGTGTGTATACATACAATGTAATGTATGAATATACTGTGTAAAATATCAGATAATCTGTAAATAATTTACACTTGGTTTCGGAAGATGTTTTGGGAATGGGAACAGCAATTTCACGGGCCTTGTATGTGCCCAGTGCTTTCCCATGTTGCCTCAGGTTAAGAGTGTAGGTTTCAAACTTAAGGTCTCCAGATTGTTCCTACACCAGCTACGCCCTGAAACCCAGAGGTACCAGTCTTTCCAAGAACATCAACCAGTTCCATTTCTCTACCCCATAAGGTTGGCACCCCTTTCCAGCACAAAGAATCTAAAATGGTCATTGCTCAGGTATCCCTGAAGATTGAGATAATGCTCAAATGAAAGAGGTGTAACTGAGAAATTGGGATTTGACAATTGACCATGATTATCATTATATAGATATTTCTTTTTAGTTTCTATGTATCAGAATAGCCAGAAGGAAATACCTGAAATTGTTGAACTGTAATCCAGTAGACTTGATCTTTGGTAATGATTTATAACTGTATGGCTTTTATCATGCGACCATGTGTTCCGGTTTGCTAAAGCTGCTGTTAGGCAAAATATAAGAAATGGATTGGCTTTTATAAAGGGGATTTATTACATTAGAAATTTACAATTCTAAGGCCATAAAAATGTCCAAACTAAGGCATCAACAAGAGGATACCTTCACTGAAGAAAGGCCGATGGCATCCAGAACACCTCTGTCTGCTGGGAAGGCATGTGGCTGGCATATTCTCGTCCTTTGCTCCCTGCTTCTGGTTTCAAAATGTCTTTCTCCAAAATGTCTCTGGGCTTCTGTCTCTCTTAGCTTCTCTCTCTCTCAGCTCCTGTGCATTCTTGCTTATTCTCCTAAGGCATTTCCCTCTAAGCATCTGGGGGTCCTCTCTTAGCTTCTCCAGGGTAAACTCTGGGCTTCATCTCTTAGCTTAGCATCTCCAAACATCCTTCTGTCTGCATCTCAAAGCGTCTGGCATCTGTGTCGGCTCTGATCTCTTTCTCTCTCTCTTTCTCTTTCTCTCTCTCTCTGAGCTCTCTTAAGGACTCCAGTAAACTAATCAAGACCCACCTTGAATGGGCAGGGTCACACCTCCATGGAAATAATCTAATGAAAATGTCTCACCCACAGTTGGCTGGGTTACATCTCCATGGAAACAACTTAATCAAAAGATCCCATAATAAGTCTGCCCCCACAAGATTGCATTAAAGACCATAGTCTTTCCTGTAGTATATAACAATTTCAAACAGGCACATCATATGATTGTAAAAACCTTGTGACTGACACTCCCTTTATCCAGTGTGTGGGTAGATAATAAATAAAGAAATGCATGAAAAAAAAAAATAATAGGTCAGGAAGATGGGCAAAAGATACACCTACATAAACTATAGACAATAGTAACAGTACTACTTTAATAATCTTTCATCAGTTGTAACAAACGTAACTATTAAAAAAAGTAGAATTATAAAAGAAGTGTTATCGTCAATTGTAACAAATTTTCCACGCCAATGCAAGCGGTGTTGGTGGGGTAGTGTATGGGAATCCTGTATTTTTTGCATGATTGTTCTATAAATCCACAACTTCTATAATAAAAAATAAAAAAACAATAAAAAATTTAAAAAAAATGTATTCAGACCAGACTACTTGATTTCTCAGTTGACTCTGCCACTAACAGGAAAATATACTGGATCTTTCTTGCCACCGTTTTTTCAACTATAAAATGGAGATATTTGTACTTACTACAGAGGATTTTTGTTAAGATGATAAGGGTTAATGCATGTAAAATGTATGGAAAATAAGGAATGCATAAATGTTAGTATTTTTAACAACAACCCTATGTCATGGTATTTATTGTCTCCATTTTACAGATGAGGAAAATAAGTTTGCAGAGCAAGTTAAGGGAAAAGGCAGTTTTCACATCCAAATCCAAGTATTCTAACCTCAAATTCAGTAGTGGTTGACATTTTTGTATGTGTGTGTGAGATCATAGTCATTTCAGATTTTTTTAATTGTTTCTGATACTACATCAGAACAAGAAATGACATTACCAAAGATAAGTCTTGATTTGTTTTCTACACATATGTTTTTTATATTTTCTATATATTCTGTTTTAACCCTTTCCTTGGATCAATTTTTCTCTGCAACTTCTGTTTCATCTAGATTTTGCTTTTCTTCACACTCCTGGTGCTAAGCTGATTATACAATGGGTTCTGAATAAAATGCACCATTTTAGATTTTTTATTCTATGTTATTCATTTTGTGTTTCATTTTATGAAAATATAAAATTTCTTTCTATTTGCCAGTGATAAAACCCTTATGCAGACCATTTATTTATTTCAACTGACTCAAGCATGCTGCGCCTGACAAACTGAGCTTCCATGGATGGGGAAATGACGCTAACTGAAAAATGTTAATATAAAGAGGTGAGAGGTGACTGAAATGGTTTCAATTTATTCTTATGTAAAGTGATGCTTGTCAGTTTACCTTCTTCACAAAGGTATTTTTATTCTTAACAGTTGCCATGTATGGTAAGCTTGTTGAGTGTGAGTTAATACATATGTTTAGGCAGTTATAGAAATAATCTTTTATTTAATATTTTAATGTTTCTGCATGAGCTCTAATATTTTATTTAATATTTTAATGTTTCTACATGAGCTCTTAACATTTCAATCATTTTTAACAGGAAGTATATGAATGTGAAATTTTTGTATCTATAAATTCCTGTCTATCTTTTAAAATTATTCTCACTGTTTTCCAAGTAGGGAAAAAAGCCTACAATGCAATGCAATCTGTTTGTGAACACAAATAAGGCTAGATACCTGTTTAAGGAGCTTCCTCCAAGTGCTGGCATGTAATTTTATAAAAACCGACTAGGATTCTTGTACGTCTTCTTGTATCTGAAAATTGGGGGGATTAGTAACACTCTTAAGGTGGTTTTACTCCATGTTGCAAAACAAAGCCCTTTATTTGCCTATAAAGGTGAAGAAGGGAAGACGGGGAACAGAAAGGTCTGAGCATGCTATTGTACCAGAAGACAGGGCAAGAAGGATTACGTTACATTCCTCTTGTCTGAAATTATCTGTTTCCATTCTATAGCATCTTTGTTTGTCACTCCCCTGGTTATGCGGTTACACATAGGCTGGCTTTGTTTCTGCATCCAAAACTCTCATCAAGTTACCTTTAGGATTTGGGATATGGCAGGAGCGGGGTCAACAGTGCCACCCGCCTCACGATCTGCACGACTTCATTAGTGAAATAGAACTGTGGGAACCAATTTCCTAGGTGACCCTGAAGTCACTGATGGGCAATAAGGAGACTTTCACGTCTACTGAAGTAGGTAATTTTAATGCAGTATGATCGTTTCAACCACGTTAAAACTTAAACTTTGGTGGATACTCTTAGTAAGTTACGATCAAGATATATGGAATATTGAGAAGTACTCATTTTATAACACATGTTTCATTGCAGATGCAAAATATTGTGTCTAATTTAACTTGAAAAATCAAATTAGGTATTTTAATAATTCTGTAACCCTCATGAGATCATAATATGGAAAAAAATCACTAGGCATTTTCTGTTATCCTTAGATAAAAATAGACAGATAAAATGGAGAGATTTTATAGGGAAAATACAATTATTTTGAAACTTTACATAGAGGATCTTTTCACCTCTAAACTGGTATACTATCATGTTCTACAGGTTGGGGCTGGGGCTGTCATGAAAGCAAATCACCCAAAGAGAATTTAATCTAACTCAGCTGCTCCATTTAAAAAATCTGAAAGTAAATTTTTACAATTTTTAGTTTATTTGTTTACTTTAAAGCATTTACATAACAGATTTAAATTCAGAAAAGGGCTAGTACCAGAATCTGATCTTGAGCTACCAATGCTCTCAAAATCCAGCAATCTGTCGTGTTTTTTATTGCTTGTGTCCAGAAATTAGACATTTATTCCACAGTAATTTAGTTTCAGTAGAATATCATATCATTCAAGTTTACAGATACATGCCCTTTCCTTATGGGGATAAGTTGCAGGAAAAATAACTCTTTTCTGTGCCAGATGGTGGGAGCCCAGAAATGAGAAACTGGAGCTGATGAGGACAGACTAAGTCAGTTATGCCACCTTCCCAGCCAGTGTATCTCCAGGGGGTGTAGGCTGAGCTGCTGGAGACCTCCCCTCTCCCCTGTGTTCGATGAGTATCATTACCCAGCACGTGGGGAGTTGCTTTTTAAAATCCCAGAGACACTGATCCCACTGATTTTGTATTTGCCAGTCACCATTTTACTTCCAGAGAAGCTAAGAGAGGACAAAATGCCCCAAGGGCAGCTGAGAGAGACTTTTGGAGAGACCTTGGGGAACTGATGCTTAAAGATGCTTGGAGACTTTTGGAGACGCTAGCCCAGAGTTTGCTCTGGAGAAGCTAAGAGACACAAGCCCAGAGACATTTTGGAGAACACCATTTTGAAACACAACCTGGGAGCAAAGGACCAGCAGATGCCAGTCATGTGCCTTTCGAGCTGACAGAGGTGTTCTGGACACCATCGGCCTTCCTTCAGTGGAGGTATCCTCTTGTTGATGCCTTCGTTTGGACACTTTTATGGCTTTAGGCCTGTAAATTTGTAACCTAATAAACCCCCTTTATAAATGCCAATCCATTTGTGGTATTTTCAGTAATGGCAGCATTAACAAACCAGAACATCCCTGCACATCCGTTCTAAGAAAAGCTTTTGGAATCTGTGTGTGCTTATGTCAGCTATGTCTGAACAGCTGTTTCATACATACACGTAAGGTATAATTTCATATGTACTTTTACTTTGGATCAGGAATCTCAACTACTGAATTTTATTGTTTTGAAGAAATATTTGCGCATTAATGATACTTAATCGCTGAAACTGAATAAATTTTTCTGACACTAGACATCATTTCTAATGGGATAAAAAAATGTTTGTTGAAATTAAAGACTCTTGAGTCATGTACATATTGTGTTACTTTTATTTGCCTCTGAATCTTTCCAGCATCACACTTATTCTAGGCTACAGATTGTTTTTTTTAATTGCCTTTTAAAGGTAATGGGGTCATGCAATTTGTTTTAGCTCAAAACTGTTGACTTGCTGGAATGTGGAGCTATTTTAGGTTATTTAGGCCTATGTCAGTCAATATATTATGCCAATCATAGTTCCCTAGATAAGGATTTAAGATTTAATGTGCATAGGGCACATTTCAAACATTACACAAATAATTGCCTTCCCCACCCACCCCCAGCGCATCTCAGTAGAGTAGAGTTCATTATAAGTTTCTTCCTGGGTGAAAATATAAAAGAAAAGCTTAAAAGCATGAAAAGGTTAAAAGCAAGAGAGAAATGGATATTATATAGCCTTGTTCTTTTTCAAGACATTTTGCAGGTATCTTTCCCCTGTTAAACTTGAGTTCCTAAAATCTGAAGCCCAGGTCAGAACTAAAGATGATTTCCTGACAACATGATCAGAAAGCTCACCATTAGCTGACAAGATACCACACAGTGAAGAACCTCATAGAAAGACAGGCAAAAAGGATTCAGTGACATTGGCCAGTTGAATTGCCTGAAATTTCCCCCTTATGGGCCAGAAGAGATCTCTTTAATAAAGACATTTTGCTGATGGCACTACTTGAAAGAAAATGTGAGCTATACTCAGATGCATTTGTTTCTAGAGAAAGTAAGACTCCATTTGATTTATACTTGTTTTGTAACACTGTGTTAATTCTCTACTATCTATTCCATTTGGTTTAATTAGCCTTGATAAATATTTCTTGGGATTTTTTTATTCTAATGACAGAGTTCACACCTTGAATCTAAATAATTTCAGATTCATAATTGAATGGGTGATTAGTGTAAATATTAGATCAACTGTGCTAATTTAGTTCCCCCCTCCCCAGAATAAATTGAAACTATTTACGACCCAGGACAGAGTCATTTATGGTGGGAAACTAGAAAATTAATCGTATAACAAAAGAAGCTTTTTTTTTTTTGAGGTGGAAAAAACTTTAAATCATTTAATTGACACCTCATTTAACAAATGAGCAAACCAAGTACAGAAAAGTTAAATGACTTGCCCAGAGGCATAGATTTTGTAAGTGAAAAAACCTAAGTCTAGAACCTAAGGCTGTGACATCCCAATTTAACATCCTAACAAACATAATTTATTCTAATTCTAGTTCCTTCTTTCCATTTAAGAGGAAGCCTTGCTAAAATATTGCCGTAAACTAACATCTTAGGCCTACCTTGTAGGAGAGTCCCAAACAGACCATGGCAAAATTGTGAATTAGAGAAAATAGGTCCTCTGATGCTTATCTTCAAGATCTTATCCTCAAGGCCATTAAGGCCAAATCATATAGTTGTAACAGCAATGAAATGATCAGCTAAAGCAACCACCACTAAATAATTCCCTTTATAATTCTAAATGGGAACTTCTTTCTGCCACATTTATGGTTTCAATAGTAAGATCTCAAATATTTTAAACCATTTAAACTCTAAAACTCAAACTTTACTTTGGGATGGGTGTTTAAATTTTATAGATGTTCTTGGATTTTTATAATTTTTATAATTAATTCTCAGAAGAATGTTGTGAAGTAGATGAGACCAGTGTATTTTTTACCTTATAAATTACCAGTGTGCCACTTGAATACAGGTGTCCTGAGAAATGATTGATAATTCCGTTTTGTGAGTGTTAAATAGATATGGAAATGAGGTAAAACTGATATTTAGCCAGGATTATTCTGCATTATATCCCAGGTTCCAATCCACAACCCTGAGAAAGGACACTGAGCCCGAGCAAAATTCTTGAGAAAAGTAAAGAACAGAAAGCTTAAGAAGGAAATTATAAATGTATGTTCCTTTTAGTAATTAAAAAAAAACTGCTATGAATTTGAACCTATTTTCCTCTTTATCAGTAAGTTATGGTATATAATATCTAATGTTCTGAACATGTAATAACAATCTATAAATTTCTAATTAACAACAGGGATTTGCTTATAAAATGAGAGGTAAACTTAACTGATATCAACATCATAATTCTTTACCAAATAAACTAGGTTTTCCACATCAATCTTGTATATGTGTTAGGCATGTGTTTATAAAACACTCCTCATGCATCTTATCCCACTGTTCATAGCAATATAGAGTTAGGGAGAGGTTTTAATAACTGTATTTTATTTTAAGAAAAGCAGTTGAGGCTTAAGAGATTAAATGATTTGCCATTATCAACCTTAGGATATAAGTGGTAGAGCCAAGGCTAGAAACTACTGAGAATTTCATTTTTAATTAAAAGTCATTACAAAAGATTTTCTTTTTATTCACTGTAAAAAACAAATAAAACCAGAATGACAATAATACAAAGTAAAAAGTACTCATCCCTTCCTCATGACATTTGGCCCTTCAATTTCACCCTAAAAGTAACCACCGCCTTTTCTTTGGAGTACCTATTTCAAATTGTAAACAAAGTCTATCCTCCCCTTCAGTTACATGTTCCTGAAATAACCACTTTTGACCTTTCTCTCTTCTGTTTTTAGCTTCTTTTCTACATATTTTCATGACTCCAGCTTGCATTTGTATCTCTCTTTCTTGAATAAGAAACTTGTGTTTTAAATGTTCTCATTGATTTCTCATTTTGAAAGGTTAAGAATGTAACTTATTTTTACTGGATATCTTTTTTCCCATGTTCTAATTTCTACCAACCATGTTTTAAAATTTAAAATAAATCATCTTTTTAATCACCCACTTTAAATTTTTATTCTTTAACATGGACTTCGGATCATTTATTTTAACTTTCTGCTATGAAAGGTGAAGAATTCTTTTCTTCTTCTCACCTATCCCTTTCCCCTCAATCCATCTCCCAACTTCTATTTGCATACCATTACATTTATAGTATCAGACTTTATAGTAAGCATGTACATTTCATGTAGTAATCCTAATTAAGCCTTTTGTGCTTTGCCTGTGGAGGATGATTCCAAAAATTCCAAAAACTAATGACCAGATCTTGATCTGTTACCCCTTGCAGAAACCAGATGTGTATTGTGGCCACAGAAGTGATGCAATCTCATGCTATTAAACCATTGAAAGTTAACAAAGTTCCCTCAAAACTTTGAAGTCACTGTCGCTATAGATATACTCCTGTATCTAGTGCTGTTGATGGGAAGTCTGATGCCAATCAGATCCGTCCTTTGTTAAGAAAGACTTTTCCCATTGAGAGCTCTGAGTGATCTCTTCTCTTTTGTACGTGATGCTCTGCAGTTTCATCATGGGCATTCTGGGTTTACTTATTCTTAATCCATTGCTCTTTATGGAACACTGAAGAACTTCCTAGCTAAAGAAATGGGTATATAAGTACAAGTTAGTAGGAGGGCATAGAAACTAGAGCCAAGGTGTTTAAGGCATAGGAGAGAGGAGGAGTTATGATAAAACCTGTAGAGAGACCTCCAAAATTCAGAATTACAAGACAGCGCTTTCTACTTATATTAATATTTTAATATAAAATAGCATTGATCAAAGCTATAACAGTATGAGATGAAAATGAATAACAATATTTTAAAATGTTTTTATTCTCAAAGGAAAAAAAATCCAAATCTATATGTAGTCAGTTATGATCTCTGCTGCTTTCTGCTAATTTAATTCTGATGATCCCTCCTAGGGGTAATATACTGCTGCGATATGAGATCTGTATTGGTGCAGGTATATATGTTATCTTTAACAAAGTAAACATTAACAGATAAACTGTATAAAAAAATACAGTCTACAGATTAAAGTTTATGTTTGTAGGGGAAAAAGACTTATGAAACTTTTTTATTCTCCTGAACAGTCTGACAATTTTTGCAAATACTGTATGTTTAAACTCTTTTGTTGTTGTTGTTATGAATTTTCATTGGTTTTCTGTTCTGAAAAATGTTTCTGAAAAGAACACATTATTTTAGGTATTAAACCTTTAGTTTCAAGGTAAAGTCAAGCTGATAAATGAAGAATAGCTAATTATTTTAAGTTTGTAAGAAAATCTCCTTACAACATCAGGTTCAAGGAATGGCCAACCAGTTTTTCGTGGCTCTTCTTGTCTGTGATATTGTAACAGACCAGAATGCCTGCTCTCAGTGTCCACGAAGGGATTACACTGCTGTGCGAGGGATCAGGAGTACCTTTACTGCTGGAGTCCCAGGCCAAAAGGATTGCATTGTTACATTTTGCATTGCCACTTTTAAACATAGAGATTTAAAATAAAAAAAAATAAAATGTTTTGTGTTGTTAATATGAGTAAATTATTTTGCCATCTAGTTTTCGATTTTCAAAGCCAAAAAGTAATTTAAAGTATGAACAACATTGAATTATATGAAAGTTTTACAAGATGCACTACAATATTTTAAATCATTGCTTAGCATTTGTAGTCTGTGTAAGTCTTCAAAATGTAGCCTATTTGCGTAAAGGAAGTTATAAAATCATCCCCAATCCCAACATTTTCTTATATGTATATATGAGAAGAGAGAAAAATTAGAGGATTTATAAAAATAAAAAATATATTTATATTTTCATACATAATCTAAATAAAAGATATGCATTTATTTACACAGTATCCTATATATAGTATTTATATGGATAAAGAACATAGTATATATATAAATTATAATAAAACATATATTATATGGAGAGAACACATTATATATAATTACTGGAAAGATATGCCAAAATGTTAACAGGATATATCTTTTCTTAGTAAAATTAAAAGTAATTTTTATTTTAATTAGAGCCTGTCTGGGTATTCTAAGTTTTTAGCATCTGTTACTATTATAATTAGAAAACATACACATACATACAGAAGTATGGCTTCTTTGTATGAGGAATAATTTTTTAAAACATCAAATACCTCCTTTTATAGATCAGTGAGATGGTTTGTGTAAACAGATTAAAAGCATGTAGAAATAATTTTCACTGAAATATATTTAGACTCAGAAATTTTTAAAGAAAACAGTGTTTTGTGAATTTTTAAAAATTTAATCCTACCTTGCAAGCATGTCACTACCCAACTTAAATGTGTTTTAAGTATTGAGGCTGATTTGAATGATGAACTATATTTCAAAACAATAATTGGAAGCTTTGAAATGCTCTAACATTTTCATGCTGCGAAACCCTACACAATTTCCTGTAAACATTTAAATATGATCACTAGTCAATTTGGCTAACCCACAATATGATGAGGGTTAAAAATATGGGATTTAGCATCAATGAAAATTGAAATGCACCACTATTTCTTAATTACTAAATGATATTAATTGATATTAGAATTATTACCTTTTACCTAGGTCATTCACAGTTTTCAGCACCTCTGGAATGTCTGTTGTGTGCAGCATTTACTGAAAATATGAAATTTTAATTTTGGCCATCTATGTATTAAGGTGCTGAGTTATTCTGGGGTCATTGGAGCGTTCAAAGGTAAAGCCACACAAGGGTACGTCTTTATTACAGACAGATATTTATGTTTCTGCTGCTTTGCTTGGCTTCTCTTATTGGAAATGGAATTAAATCTCCCGAAAATTCATAAACAGTGTGAAACTTTCACAGAGGTACCAGGTTTGTCTTTATGTTTTTAATTTGTTATGAGACAAATGTGAAAATAAATTTATATTTTATGATAAATTATTTCTGATGATGCAAATTAGAAGAATGTTTGCAAATGTTTTCCTTCAAATGAATTTTTTAACATATGCTTCTGATCAAAACAACTTTTTTTTAAATTGAACTTTGGAATAAGGTCACTCTAGATGTTTAACTTCAAGAAGGCAATTTTAGAAGCTCCTTTTCTGAGCAAACTTCATTGTTCTTAATGTCTACATAGCCTTACTGTCATCCAAGTGTTTAACCAATCATTCCTATATTGTGACTCCTGCCATGTATAACTGCTTTTCTATCACATGCCAAGCTCCATCTTCTATTTTATTGCAATTGTCTTCTTCTTTAGTCAATCTCTCTGTAGTTGCTAGAAATAATTTTTTTTTGAAATATATATTTCAAGAGTCAAAACACGCAACATTCAATTGGGGACAGTTTGCTAAACTCATAGTATTAAAATTCATTGATGAAAAAGCAGGTCTTACCTTCTCTCCTCGCTTTCTGTTTTTTTTTGCCCGTCTCCAGAGGTCAACTTGTGATGGATAATTCAAAGACCTAAAATGAGATACCATTCTTCATGACATGGGATTGGCATCCTTATCACACCTAAGATTGATGTTTTATCTGGTTGAATAACATGATTTGTGTTAGTGAAGATATAAACATACACTCCATTCATATATATCTTCAGAATATCTATCAGAATATATGAGGTAAAACGAACAATAACACCACCCAATTTTAAAACAAAGACAAAACTCAACAAAGCAACATAGGCATAGGAAACATATACCTTTGCATTCTAAGATGTAAAAAACAAAAATAGTAACTGAGAAATATGTATTATCTGGTATTTGAATCAATCATCCATAGATTTATGACATCAGATTTAAAAAACATAGTTATCGAGTCTCTGTAACATGTTAGGAACTATGCTAACTATTTTACATGCTCAAATTCTTCTGCTTATAACAATGCAGCTACCATTGATTTTGCAGGTGAGCTAATTTAGGCTTAGGGTATTTATTCCTCAGTTAAGCTTGCACAGCTAGTTGTTCTTAGCAATACCATAAGCTGCCTGTTAGAAAACATGGGAAATTACTTCTTAAATGAAATGTAGCACATTGACTGCACATTACTAAATATTATGATTTATTAGTCAGAACATTAGAAAGGTTTCAAAATTTCCATTGCTTTATCCCTCAGTGTGCTTGCTACCTTCTATAAAAATATGTATCATAAAGAGGTGATATCAAAATATCTGAAATCAAGATACCAATAATCTGTATAGCAGGATATCAGACAATATTTATCAAAAGTGATTGTACAATTTGAAGAAATGATGGAGCTGTATCTTAAGTATTTTCTTAAAATGACGCATCTGAAAGATTGAATGACACAAGACGCTAGAAACCGTGAATGAGTTGTAAATATTTGGGAGCTGTAGGCTTCGATCAATTAATCAACATTATGAAGTTGCTTAATTTTTGATTGATCTGAAGTTTGGGCAGTGGTCTTGCTCCTCATTTGTTATGTACTCAAGTCCTGGCAATAGTGCTGGGTACAATTAAGGAGCTCCCCTCCCTTCCACTCATCCTCTCTCCCTCCCTTCTGCTTTCCTCCCCTCCCAATAGCACAAATATATTTTTCTGTCCCAGAAACTTAGAGCTGCCAGGATCTCAAAGATAATCTTAACTAATTCTCAAATTTTAAAAATGGGGCAATCGAAGTAGGAAAGATTAAGTTTCCCAACATCACGGAGCCCCTTAGGGGCAAAATCAGAGTTTCCTGAATATAGACCTAACGTGCCTTCTGCAGCACCATCCTGAAACTTTATTATTTTGTGGTCATTAATTCAGTTTAATCCTAATAATCTATACATTTATGAATGTAATGTTAAATCAGAACAAATTCCTGGAATAAGAATGAACTGGTTGCCCAAAGAAATTCTTACTGCCATAGTTCTTGTTTTTGGCCTTCTTCCTTTTAATGTGGCCTTATTGATATGTACTTAAGTGGACTGATAGTAGCCAGCCTCTGCTGCTTCCATACACCCGCTATGGTTTGCCTTCTAAAACTCAAATATGATCTGGTGAATAACGCTTTCAAATTTTTTCAATGGATCCACCAGGTCAGATACTTGGCACTAAATAATGCTAATATATATCTCAATGTTTAGGTCAAAGTCCTTGATATTTATATAGAAAGGAGGAGAGTGAGAGGGCTGGAGGAAGAGAATGCATTTGTATTTTTAAAAGACCCTACATGTAACATTCCTATAGAGCCAAGAAAAAATATTCCAGTGGATGGTTCAGAAAGGGCCATTGTTTAAGTGGGAGCATTGCAGCAGGTTTGTGTTCTGGTGGAGCCGGTATAAAAAGCAGTTACAGGTAATGAAAAAAGTAACTTTTCTGCAAAAGCTTGTCTCAACAATTACTTACAATTAATATTCCTAAGAGAATTATGTATTATAGTAGGATCAGAAAAGCACCGAGAATGTAAATTAGAATCAGCTTCTAAGATATGACAATTTACTGTTGTATTAATCATCGAGGAGTTGAACTATGTTATACTACATGTTAAGAATATATATGAGTGTGTGTGTGTATATATATAAGTATATGAATGTACATATATACATGCGAACCTATTTCCTTGTATAGGGTCACTGTGAGAAGGAACTACTTGTGGAAAACATCCACTAACACATTACATACCAGTTGGGAGATGGTCTCTTACTGGTTCTGAGTGGAGAGGGTTAAGATGTGGAATTGTACCAAGACCCCTACAACCAGATGCCCTTCCAATGAATGAGGTAATACAGTTTTGCTGAGACTGGGGAAAGGGGTGGCTTAGAGAGGATGAACTCAAACTGGAGCCAAGTCTAAATTAATTAACTCCAGCTAGTCTGAAATTCTATTGTGAGAAAGCAACGGCTGCAGCCAGGACTCAAACTCTACAATGAAAGGGAGGGAGAAGAGTGAAATAATTGATACATCTGTTGCTGTGAGGCAGACTTGTAATGCAGCAGTGTTACATAAATCTGGGTCAAATAGGATTTATAGTTCATTATAATTGCTTAAAAGCTCCTCCGATTAGAAAACTCAATTCAGAAATAAGTTTATAAACATTAAAATAGTTGCAGGATTTGCTTAAAATGGATAAGAAATGAAATAACCAGACATAGTGTTCATTTATTTATATGTTTTTTAAATCCTTACAGGATGCTAATGATTGCGTTTTGTCTCTTCAACTCTCTAAAGTAAAATTGAATGATCCCTTAGATCAGTGACGTAGAACTCGTAGATCCTTAGAGTGTTAACACCTTACACACTTTAGATGAAGTAAAGAAATATGAGATTTGGAACCAGCTCGTTGTGTCTTCAGATATACTTTCCACTTTGGCAGCGGCTTTGCAGAGCTAGAAACAGCTGCTGTCAGGCACTAAGATATAGAGCTCATATAGATGTGGATAACTGAAATTGTGTCCAGGGGAAGAGACTAGTTCACATTAAGTCAACAAAGTCATGAATTCTTTTTCTGTTGAGTCCCTAATGTATGACTTAGTCTTCTAACTCAGATTTCCTCACCATTAGAGTTCAACAAAATAAAGATTAACCATTATTTCCCTTGCATGGCTGTAAACTATATGTGGATCTAGAAAAAGCCATTATCAATGTATTCTATCAGAAGAAGTACAAAGGCTTTTATCCAAATCTGTCACACCCCCAGTAGAAACCTGGAAAGCCTTTCGTGTCCTGCAAACTCCAATTGACCCACCCCATCACATGACTGCAGCAGCTCTAGAATATTTCTACAGACTTTTAAAATCCCCAATTCTGCCTTCAGACTTTTGTATTTTATTTTATTTTTTATTATTCAAGCCCTGTCTTGTGTCAAATTTTCTCCCTTCAAATTATCCTGAGGAGAGAAGGCATCAAACTAGCAAGCTTAGCCCCAAACTAATCCTTCATCGTCAGAAGAGAGTGATGAGCTCTGTTACTCAGAGTTTGCTCATGTTCAACCTTCAGTGGTCGCGTACATGACTGCAAAAGGGTTGGAAGGGAGAGAGGCAAAGAGCACATTTCACTGAAACCTCTGTAGGTTGGGCTCCATGTTTGGCAACTGTGTGTTCCAGTTTGCTAATGCTGCCAGAATGCAAAACACCAGAAATGAACTGGCTTTTATAAAGGGGGTTTATTTGGTTACAAAGTTACAGTCTTAAGGCCATAAAGTGTCCGTCAACAAAGGGTACCTTCACTGGAGAAAGGCCATTGGCATCTGGAAAACCTCTGTTAGCTGGGAAGGCATGTGGCTGGTGTCTGCTTGCTCCCAGGTTGTGTTTCAAAATGGCATTTTTCAAAATGTCTGCATCAGCTCCAGCTCACTATGAGTTTCTTCTGGCTGAGCTTATCTCGTGCTTCACTAAACTAAATAAGGCCCATGCTGAATGGGTGGGGCCACACCTCCATGGAAATTATCCAATCAGAGTCATAACCTACAGTTGGGTGGGTCACATCTCCATGGACACTGAACCAATCCCCACTAATACGTCTGCCCCTACAAGAATGCATTAAAGAATATGGCTTTTTCTGGGGGACATAATATATAAAAAGTGGTACACTGCGGAAGAAACTACATCACAAATGGATATGCAGCCTTCCTCCCTCGGGGGGTGGCAGGAACTAAAGAATCCAAACTTAGAGCCGTAAATGTAGCAGGACCATGGTGAGGAGGCTATGCTTGTAATTTTATGGGTTTTAGGCATTAGTGACCATTGCACTGATGTGATTATTGTTGGCCACAGCTACAGTGGAACTGGAGAAGATGCCTTATGGCGTTCGATGTGTAGCTACATCATGGTAGTTATACTCAGCATAGGTATATTTTAAAAAGTCACTGCAAACACTGCATCAGTGAATACTAAACCATCATTCCTGGGGGAAATACAGGGTTAAGTTCCTGTGAATCTCTGGACATAACATTTTTGTCACCCCATCAATATATAACTTTGTTTTTCACGTGTTTCTGTTTAAAGACACGTTATTTAATATATATTTTTTCTTCATTAACGTTGAATTCATGGCCACCAGCACTTTAATGCAGGCCTGAATGAAGCTGACCCACCATGTATTTTTTTCTGTAAGGCACATGCCAGCCTTCTTGCACTTAGGAACACTATGCATAGCATTTCAGCACTAGGCTCTCTCTTGGGGGCCATTTTAAATAGCAAAACCATCCACATTAAGCAACTCCTTCCGAAAAAAAAAAAAATCACACTGAATATACTGCAAAATTAGGATACTTGTTAACACTATAAGAGCTGAAACAAGAAGGCAGCACCTCACCTTCTTCAACCTCAGCTGAGAAGCTGCATGTCAGGAGGCTCGACTTTTTCACCGGTCTGCACATGTCCACAAATGACCACAAAAGTGCCACAAGTAGTATGATTTGGGGGTTACGCTAAGTTTTAGCAACTAGGTGAATTCACAAATACAGAAAGCGGGAATAATGAGGAGATCCTTGACTGACACAATCAGTAAATGACCCTTCTCCTTCCCTTCTATCGAGCAGAGGGCCTTGCACATTTTGTGCTCAATATACATTTGTTGACTTGAGGATATACTCAAGGCACTGATGTCCAAAGAACTTTTCCCTTTCCTTTTTATAGAACTTTACTTGTATATTCAATAGAATATAAAATTTAAGATGACTACCTCATCATTTTTTATAATATAGTTTGTCATAAATACTTCATGATTTGTTACACTATAAAGCTATCTACACAAAACAGAGTTATCCAAAGAACTTCGTTCTTTTCCATTTTATAGAACTTTACTTGTATATTCACTAGGATATAAAATTTAAGATGAATGCCTTGTCGCTTTTTATAGGTTAAAATTTATCCCAAAATGTTAAAAAATAAAACTGTCCCATAAAAAAAAAAAACACTGAAATAACAAGTAAACCAAATAGGTGCCTGTGTCATCAAAAGGAGGAAAAAACTGTGTCATTGCCCTAAAACTTGATTTTCTGTCACACACACCCAGAGCTGGTCGATAGCTAATCTGTTCCTCGTTGCTTCAGAAATTCTGGACAAAGTGTGTCTGCCATTAGACACCAAATACTGAATTCAGCTTAACAGAAAAGACGAGGGGTGACCCGGGTGAGAGTTATCTCCTAAATTGGTGTAACTGAAACTCTGTCATATTCCCAGAGTGGGCCTGCTTTCTCTGTTAATAGACTAAACATATGTGTCTTTTCAATCACTTAGGAAAAGATGTTATGAAATAACTATAGTCATAAATGGGCCATAGATGTTTTTAACATAATATCATGATCCATTCATGATTTCTAATTGACTTTCAAATGCATCACAGTTAGCTAAGATATTTATTTTAATGATATATTATCCAGTCAAGGTCCTAAAAGAGATCACGGATATTTTCTGCTCCATGTTACAAATGTCATATTGGTATCATCTTTTTGACTTTCCAGGGAGTAATAATCTGCCTTTATAGCTCTACTTTAAAGTTGTTGCTTGTCTCACTTTTGTATGAGCCAAGTAAAAAAAAAAATGCTATTTTTCAATGGCATTACATGCCATTTTCACTTTAAAGTTGTAATTTTTTTTTTTCTGCATTGTGGTATTATTTGTGCTCAACTAACAATCATTCATTATGAGCAAAGTCCCTTTTGAGAGTGTTGGAGGGCTAAATGTGGATGTCTGCAAAATGTCACTACCTTCATTAGTTTAGATACAGTGAAATGAGATCAATCAATGTAATTTTTAAAAATGAAGGAGTTTGTTCTTTAGATGAGTAAATTTGTTGCTTTAATTTAAGGGTCTGCTTGGTCTACGTACTTCATCCACACCTCCGTGTAAAGAAGCTCTACTTATTATGCTTGAGTTAGAGTTTTGATTGGTAACGATCTATGTTTTAATAATTGCAAAATACATGTTTGCATTTGTTCAATGATGACATCTCATAGTTGAATGTTCAAGCACATGAATGCAGCACTAGAGCCTCCAAATTAAGATAATGTCCTTTTTTAAGGTTTGAGTTACATACGCCTTGAGACTCTAATGAAAAGCTATGGAAACACAATTATTAAGCTCCTGTTCAGGCTAAAAAGAAATTACAGTGTTTTTTAAGTACTTCTTTTGGTACATTTATTTTCTTCCGGTTGAGGATTCAGAGTTCTCTGCTTCTGTTGTTCATTTACTTGATGATGTGGGTTTCAACTAGTCACTGAGGACAGGCAACTCAGTGTTACCTCAGCTAACACTGCTTCCATGTGTCCCTGGGTGCATCCTTAAGGTCAAGAAAAAGGTCACAGATGTTACATCAGGTTTTAAAATATAGCCACATCCAATTGTAGCTTTCATTTTCACGTCACCAGACATAAAATAATGAGGAAGTTACAGCAACTTCCTGGAGGACAAAGGCTTTCTAACTTTGCACAAATCCCTAGACTCTCTCTCCCCTTACCTGCACATAACCCTATCTTGCAATTCTTCAAAAATGTGGTGTTAATTTTCTCTGTCTCCTTGAGTGTCTACTATTTGAGATAGAAAGTATCAATGCTTCTTTTTCTGGTACCTGGCATAATCCTATTTTGGCTACATAATATGGATAAATTACAGAATTTCTTTTCCCAAGAAGAATGCTTTGGAGGAAATTCTTGAGAAAATGACTTTCTTATCAAGAGAAGAGAAGTATGAATCCATTCTTATCATTAGCTACTTAAATATTATATGATCAATGTTATAAACAATCAAAGGACCACAATTTCAACCCTCGATATCCTCTATCTTTATTCTTCTTGCCCAAAGTGGTTTTACCAGGACAAAACTAACACATGCTGGTTCAAAATCACTGATCATTTTACCTGGTCTCCGCTTTCAAACGTATTAGCTGTACTTGTTTCAACAAAGACCCACTGAAAGGAATTCTGTCCTGAAATGATTATATTTCACAGTCATTTGCCTCTTTCAGTTATCTCTAACTTTTTCATTTAGCCAAAAATGTCTTTTAATATCCACCAGCACAGTCAGTCTACTGATTCTATCCCTCAGCCCAACTCACTACTATTTTTTCCACAAACTTTGTTTTATTAATGACGTCTCATTTTAATGCCATGATTTCTCCTAGAAACTTTTGGATAAGCCCAGATAATAATCTTAATTGCTCAGATTCCAGATTTTTTCCTAACTATCTAGATATTGGCTATGGATGTGTGTGTGTGTGTGTTTGTGTGTGTGTGTAAATTTCCTTAGTGCTTCATTTTGTTTTAAATATAAGAAAAGTTTACATTTACTCAACTCTGCTGGGGCTCCTCACTTCCCAGAGAGTGAGATGAAGCCCCCAAATCCCAGATCACAGAGAACTTCTTTGCAGTTCTCTATTTTCTACCCATCCACTTCTCAATCATTATGGTCCACTCAGATCCATAATGATATTCAAAACTGTATTTCTGCACTAGATTCCATGAAAATCCAAATGGATTAAGGATATTATGAGTCTTCTGACTTCAATAAATTTGGGATGGCAACAAATTGCCCTCTTTCTGGCTGACCACTTTTTGCTCTGTCTCACTCTCAATTTTTCTCTCTCCCTTCCCTGCCTCCCTCTTTTTTCTCCTCTTTAACCTTCTTGACCTTTATCCTTTTCCAAAAGTCTGAGTCTTCCCGTAACCTGTCGTCCTTTACATATTTCAGCTGCTTCTCAAATAATGACATGCCTACAATATTCTCTGTTCCTTCACGTTTCTCCGGAGCTTCAGAATCTTATATCATGATGGTAAAATTTATAAATTCATGAACTTTCAAATCACATAAAAATAACTACCAAGCACTATTTATAAAACAATATTATTGTAATACATTTTTGTTTAGTACTCACAAAGCAACAGGATCCCATGCATAACATGCTCACTATTCTGTCCCTCAAGTTATTTATATTCCAGATAAGGCCTAACCTCGCCAATGCCAGATCTTAATGATAATAAATGGATTATTTAAGTTCTTGGAAGATATGAAAAGTTAGGAAAAAGGAACTATTTTATTTCCTGCTCCTTAAAAAGCAACAAAGATGCATTAAATCTATTACAATTGTTTGCATATTCACCTACTTAATTTATTTGATGCCACCTATTCATATAAAGGAATTGAGATTACTATATCTCAAGTAAATAAATATTTGATGGGGACAACTTTATATGTGTAATATTACTTTAATCCAACAGACTGTTCTAAAGTTGACAACCTTTCATTCCACCCGATAGGAATTACTTTTAATCACAATATTTCCAAGAAATAGACTCACATTTTTATAACAGATTCTCTATTTATAGATAGTGAATTATGGAAATTTAGACCCATCATGGGTATTTATGGTTGGAACACAAAGAAATTGCTCACTTTAAAATATTATTCTACTAAAATATTTAATTTATTCTAATTTCTGATACACTATACAAGTATGTTTTGAATAAAATGATTTCAATCTAGATCTATCTTAAAGGTATTTCTTTAAATTCCAGTAAAATACCCTGAAAGTATTTTCAAGGGATTTGTGCTAAAAATAAGCATGAGTAAAGAAAAGAATTACAATGTTTTCATTGAGATGGAAGTAAATGAACACATCTTAAACCAAAACTTCCTGAACTAAATGTTTTAGAATTATTTATGTTCTCTTTTAGTAATGTGGCAAAGAAAACAGGAAGTACAGCTGAAATATTGGACTCTGTTCTTGAGAAAACTGAGAATCAAATCAAGTCACTCAAACCTGCATATTTTTAACTTTTCATTTTGAAATAATGTTAGACTTACAGAAAAGTTGAAAAAAATAGTATATGAGAGAATTCCCTTGTATATGATTATCTAACTTGTCTTATAAGTAGTCCCATTAATTTAAATTCTCTAATAGATAAATGTAGACTGACTAAAGGAAACAAAATAAACTATTTTTGAGACAAAAAATGTGGAAGTGTTATTTTCAAGACAAAATATGTGTGAAATGCATGCTACTGAGAATTCCAATATATAAGGGAACTATGTGCAGTGAATCAGGGCAAAATGGAAGTTATAGAAAGTGGAGCTCAACAAAAGAAGTATGCTGAGAATGCCCTTGGTTCCATGGTTTACTCACATTTTCTCTCAACAGATTTGTGTTTCTTCTTTAAAACTCACCTTTTAATATTAGACAGATATATATTTATTCAAAGAAAGTGTCATTAAATACAGAAATTCAGGTGTTTTGAAATCTCAGTATAAAACATATGATGATTATTTATGAACTTGAGAACTTGCCTTCTTTGAGATATGCATCTCACCTAGGAACAATGAAATGATTTTGTAAACAGTATAGTTATTTAAAAATAATATTTCAATTTTTAAAAATCTGTAATACTCAGACTGTTCACATCTTTTTTGATATATTTTCACTTTGTAAGAATAGAAGTACATTGGCCCACCCAACTCCATCTAAAATTAATTGCAGTATTTCAAGTCATGGAAGTTGTGATAAGACTATATGTATAAACATGAACTTTATTAATATCAATTACTATTTCATTATTTTTATTATTGGTTTATTTGTTATTTTATTAATAACATAAATTTAGCCAGTGTGATGACTTTTCATAGAAGTCTCTGGAATCCCTCTCTGGGATTTATTTAATGGAAATGCCAAAAGAAAAAAGAAATTGGTTAATAAGACTACAACTTATAATAAAGAAAGAAAAAATGCAGTAAAGTATAAGATGGAACATGCTTGGGTAAATTTGTTTTTCTACCTATGAAATGATCGTTTAATCTCTTAGATTCCTTCTTTAATTGGAGGGCGGGTGTCCAAAGAAAAGAGTGGACACTTGTTTTATTGAAAAGATTGCAATTGAAAACTCTCAACAAGTGAGATCCTCCAAGTGTAGAAACGACCCCGGCTTAAGTTAAGCACTTTGGAATTTTCTTGTATTCAGCAAAACACTAATTCTTATTTCTTTATAAAATATGCCAGACTTACTCAAGAGGCAACGGGGTTCATAGGTAAAATTAATAAAGAAACTTCCTTGGAAGTGATCAAAATATGTATGAAAAATTTGCTACTACAAATACTGTAGTGAAAAATCAGTGACATTTTTCTTATCAAAGTTATTTTCAGACCCTGTGAGTGATTGTGTTGCTGAGAATATGAAGGGATGATTAGACAGAATAGAACAATTATAGATAAATAATCCTGAATATTTAAAGCCAATGCACAGTAAAAACAAAGGCTTGGGGTTTGTGCCAGTTTGGATATATTTTGTCCTCCCGAAAAAGCCATTTTCTTTAAGGCAATCTTGTGGGGGCAGATTGATTAATCTTTTTGATTAGGGTGTGACCTCTTGACTGAATGTTCCCATGGAGATTTGACCCCGCTCATTCAGGGTAGGTCTTGGTTAGTTTACTAGAGTCCTATAAGAGTTCACAAAAGAAGGAGCTCAGTGCTGCAGCTGAGAGAGACATTTTAGAGAAAGTCATTTTGAAACCAGAATTCAGGAACAAGGGAAAGCAGACACCAGCCATATGCCTTCCCAGCTAACAGAGGTGATCCGGATGCTGTCAGCCATTCTTCAGTGAAGGTACCCTATTGTTGATGTCTTAGTTTGGACACTTCTATGGCTGTAGAACTGTAAATTTATAGTCAAATAAACCCCCTTCATAAAAGCCAATCCATTTCTGGTATTTTGCATAATGGCAGCATTAGCAAACAGGAACAGGGTTGCAACAGAGAATTGCATGTCTGAGTTATAATCGGCATGGCTGGAACTCAGGAATATTATAAAAGAGCACAGAGATAGAACTTGGATTGATAGAGTCCTGACACCATGGAATTATAACTAACTTCTTAAGTAGTTTCTAAGCTTTATTAAAGCAAGTGACTTGATAAAATTGGATCTTTTAAGGGGGCATTTCTTGAATTGAGGTAGACAAAACCTAGGAAATGTCTGCAACTGGCCAAAAATGAGGCATTGAGATCAAGTGGACCAAATGACAATGGGAATGGGAGGCAGTGGACAGCAATGGACAGAACTTGGTCTGAAAATAGAATCATTAGGACCTGGTGGTTAAAGACAGCTGTAGGACTGTAATGATTCCTGCATGGAAAAAAAAATCAGGTGGGCCTTTATTACAGGATTTTTTCACATAATGTCTGTACAACCGAAGCTGAACTATAATGAAAAATATAGCTGAGTCATGTTGTAGTGTCTGTCATAATAACAGAGTCCAATGCTAGGAAACAGAAGATCATGAACCTGCCACTCATATTGGGGATCATTGGCACAGTCACAGGGATTTTCTTAACTGATTTTTTTCTAGTCCATTGATAATCAGATTATGAACTGGCACAATGTTTCACATCTATATGAAAATATATATGCATATTTAAGATACATGAATATGAATATCTATAATCATATGTAATAGTATACAATCTCACTGGAGTAAAGCATATGTTTAAAAATATGCTTTATACACACACACACACACACACACACACACACACACACACATATCTAGTACAGAGAAACCCACCATGATGACAGGATTACTTGCTTTTTCTGAATATGGTTAAAATATTTTTGAATTATTAAAAAATTCTGCATGTAGATATATGCTGTATATCTAGAACAAGAAAATACCACACAACTATTAAAATAGATATTTTCAGACTCTGTGAGTGATTGTGGAATCTTTCATATTTAAAACACCAAGAACTCTAAAAAGAATCTCAGGTTCTGATTTCACAATATTTCCTTAATTAATCAATTTATCACAGGGAAATAGATGAGTTTGAAGGGTTTTTTCCTTTAATTTGTAACATAGGCATTTATTAAGGTAATTTGTTGTTTAATTATTAAAGTACACTTGTACATATAAACCTTTCTCTAATCCCTCTGTTCTCAGAGCCCACACCTTACTATTTTGCATACTTTTGCTTCTATGTATTTCCGCAAATTGTAGGGGAAATAAACCCACCCTGGGCTATTTCTCCCTGATTATTTATTAAGTGTCTAACCTTTCACTGAGAAATCAAGTGGGGAATTTACACCACTAGTAGCTAAAAGGAGCCAAGTACGAATTGGTATTATTCATTTTCAAGTTTTTGTTGTTGTTGTGGTCTGGTCTCTTTCTGAACTTGGACTTGCTCTTACTTTACTGAAATCGTATACCAACAACAGTGAGATGGCTGATATGGGAGAGGCTAAAAAGTTCAGCCTATTGGGAGAGGGATTCATTTCAACCCATCATTGTTGTTATTCTGCTAAGTGGTGACATAATCCCAACTTCACACTCCCAAGAGATTGGCTTTCAGGATCTCTCCCATTTGCTGACTTTACTGCAAAAGAATGCCAGATTCTGCCGTAATTGAGGAAAAAGGTTTTCAGGCCAGATTATCATTTCTGAAAAGGATCACATAACATATCTAAAAGTGTTAGTATAAACCCAACCTTCTGCCCAGAGATTGTCTTCTTTTCAAATAAATAAATAAATGGATTTTTAAAATCCTGCTTTATATGGGCACCATCTATTGGACTGATTGGTCTGTTTTTAATTGTAATAACTCTGATTTTCTAAAAGAAAACATTTCAGGCAAAATAGCAGCATGGATAAATATTTTAAATAGAGAAAAAGAGTTTTTTTTTTAAAAAAATTGGAAATAACCTATATGTTTTTCATTAAATTTTCTGCATTCACTAAAAAGAATGGGGTAAAGTTCCAAATGTGTTCCATAGATGTTAGAAAGAAGTGCATGCTATTTTGTTAAGACAACAAATCAAACTGAAGGAGAATATACAGAAGATATAGTAAGGATCTGTTTGTGTGAAAATGACATATACATGTATATACACATGCAAATATTCAATATATGTGATGCATGTACATATAGATTACCTAATACACATAATAAAATGAATAATGGCTACTTCTACCTAACTTTCTGAAATATTTGACTATTTCAGCTTGACATGCTTTTATAATTTTAAAAAGGTAATGCAAATTTATTGTTTCCACATTTCCTTTTGCAAATCAAAATTCTCTTAATGTACATATTACAGCATATGTTTAATGTAATATGTATTCTCTGATCATTTTATGCAATTTTGATACCTGCTTAATATATTTTGCTAAATGTCTCGTGCATTCACTGAGTGTCCCCACCCCACCAAGGAACGTTAGCAGGATGCAGAAGCCAGGATCCAGACTGTCAGGTAATGATGGGAAACGCGTGTGTAGGGTCACACTGGGGAGATAAGACCAGCCAAGCTTTGACAGTATCTTTCAGATATTTGGGGTGGGTGAAAACCCAAAACACATTTGGCCAAGTTCTATATTTCAAGATAAACTTTGCCCATGTGTTTTTGATTCATTTACCTGTAATTCATCGAACTGACATTCTGAGTTATTTGATGCATAAGGAGATTTTTGTGCCATAATTATATGTGATACCTATAATGTAATGCATAATAATTTAGAGCAGAACTTGTGTTTTGCCATGTTAGAGATCCCGAGCACGTGTTCCCTCCTTATGATTTACTGTGCTTGCAGTGAGGTGTTATGTGACTCATTGAGTCAAGCTACAGTTGAGATTTGTATTTCAATCTGACCACATTGCTTGTATAAAAAAAAAAAAAATTCTCTCTGCCTTAGTTTCCATGTTGTCATATTTAGTATGATGATCCATATTAAATTTAATATAGCCATTTAGCAGAATCTATAAAGTTTATTAATGCATTTTCTAATATTAATAATAATGCTGTTATTCCATAATGAGTTCATAGAATTTGCAATATTTTCTTAATGTGATAGATATCAGAGTACAAATATGCACTTGGAAATATTTTCAAATCCTAATCCCCCATATTATCTCTTCCAATGGAGAGGAAAAAGCTTGTTAGAAATATCCTGAGCCATGAACTTTCTCAGATTTATGGCTACTTAGTTATTGTAGCAGCTAAAAATGAAAAGAAATTTCTTGTGTTTCCCTTTCTCTGGTCCTTCAGCTTCACAAATTGCTGCCTATGTCAGGAAATAAAATTGTATTATTTTTCTCAAGCATTTAAAAAGGGATATACAATTCAGAGGAGCAATACCTTTGTATATTATTAGGCCTGCTTTCTATATTTGTAAATATAATTTTAATATATAATTTTCTTGTGGTTGCATTATTGTTGTGCATTCTTTCTCACCCAGAATTCATTTTCTTGAGTGAAATAATGTGACTACATCATTGTTTCACCTCAATGTGTTGGGACAAAGTACCTCACTTGCACTTGCAAGTTTTTATATTTACTATTGTAGCAAAAGTGATAAATGTTGTTTCCTTAAGAACCTGATCCTCTTTCGGACTTGACATACTTACTATTCCTTAAATTCTCATTTTCAAATACATAGTTGAATATTAAGAGCAGTATCCCTGAGATGAATTCACTCCAGAGTTCCTGAAGTTGTCAAATGGAAGCAAAATAGAAAAAGACACCTAAAATTCAAAAAGCCTGAAACTGAAATACAACTAAATTATAATATACCAAATAAGCTTGATAAACATGAATTATAGGCCAATGTGTTATCAAATTAACTGGCTTTTGAATGGTTGACTTAGACAGCTTTCTAGTAGGAAAAAAACATATTCAAACAAATTCAACTCAATGTGGTAATGGAAATGATATTAGATATTAAGGGCTATTATATTAGTGATAGGAATTGGAAACTAAATCACAGCATAACTTTCAAGGTTACGTATTAATTTTGAGGTAGAAGCTACCTGTATATCCACTTGCCTGAAAAAAAAAAAAATGGATGCATTCAAAGTTTTGAAGACTTGTGCAGCTAACAATCTGTGTGCTTTATTCCCCAAAGTGTATGTGTTATACAGGACCATACTGTGTGAGAACAACCGAAACACACTCAAACTAACTTAAGCAAAGAAAGGCACTGTTATAACCCTCAGCTCTTTCCCAGTGTGATGGTTTGAGGAACTTATATTCATATCTTTATGCCTCTATGATTAAAAAGCAAAAGAGATGTCTCTCTCCCAGGTCTGGTTTGAAGTATCTTGGGAGAAGAATTCTGATGGACCCCACTTGGGTCGCATGCCCATTTCTGAATCACCAGGTGTGCTGGTTTGAATGTATTATGTCCCCCAAATGCCATTATCTTTGATGTAATCTTGTGTGGGTGGACCTATCGGTGTTGATTAGATTGTAATTTCTTGAGTGTTTCCATGGAATGTGCCCCACCCAACTGTAGGTGATAACTCTGATGAGATATTTCCATGGAGGAGTGTCCCCACCCATTGAGGGTTGGCCTTGATCAGTGGAGCCAGATAAATGGGCTGACAAACAGCAGGAACTCAGTGCAGCTGTGAGTGATGTTTTGAAGAGGAGCTACAGCCAAGAGGGACACTTTGAAGAAAGCACAGGAGCTGCACATGAGAGACAGTTTGAAGACAGCCGTTGAAAGCAGACTCTTGCTCCAGAGAAGCTAAGAGAGGACAAATACCCCAAGTGCAACTAAGAGTGACATTTTTGAGGAGCTGCAGCCTAGAGAGGAACGTCCTGGGAGAAAGCCATTTTGAAACCAGAACTTTGGAGCAGACTCCAGCCACGTGCCTTCCCAGCTAACAGAGGTTTTCCAGACACCATTGGCCATCCTCCAATGAAGGTACCCGATTGCTGATGTGTTACCTTGGACAATTTTATGGCCTTTAGACTGTAGCTGTGTAACTAAATAAACCCCCTTTTCTAAAAGCCAATCCATCTCTGGTGTTTTGTATTCTGGCAGCATTAGCAAACTAGAACACCAGGCCACTAAGGCAGGTAATCATTTCCACCTAATAATAATTATAGCTCAGACTTCTACATACCAGGTACTGTGAAAAGCATTTAACGCAGATTATTTCAGTTACTATAATCTCTCCATTAGTTGGATGCTTTTATGATTCTTAATTTACAAATGAAAAACTGGCACAGAAAAATTGTGTAATTTACCTAAGGACACACAGCAGGGAGGTAATGGGCCAGAACCCTGAATCCAGAGCCTGGGCTTCAGCCGTGACAGGGGACTTGATTCTGACCAGGAGGTTAGGCTGTCAAGTCAGTAGAGCCTTAGAACAAAATCAAGTGTGTTCAAATTGACTCTTGAAAACCCCTTCAAGCACAACAGCCATGGCTTGGAGTGCCATTCCATGGAAACTGAGAGTGAGGGACCCACAAAGTCACGTCTCTCTCCCTCCCCCGCCTACTTGCTCAGTGAAAATGATGGTGGCAAGACGTACACCATTGAACTTATTTTTCTTGTCTTGCCATCTCCTCTTTTTGTATAGCTCATTCATTGATATTCTCCTGGGTTAAATGCACATGAGCTGAAACTGTGCAGCATGCTATGTGTGCTACTCCCAGACTTGAGTTGAGTGAATAGGGCAGTAAGTTGTAATGTGGGTGTGGGAAGAGAACGCATAGTGGGTCCATGGTTACCATTTGAGTTGGTATGAGGAGAAGTGAAGTTCTCCCATGAAAAAAGGATGGTGCTTAGAAAGGTGGTGACCTAGAAGACAACTCTCCTTATTTTACAATTTTGTATGCAGGCAGCTCTAATAAAAAGAGGAAGGAGGCTAACATTTATTTGGTACCTTCGATGTACTAGATGCTCATAAAATATGCATTACCTCTGTCCATCTTTATAGCCTCCCCATATGAGGGCAGTCTTACTCTCTCATAACATAGATAAGTACACTGATGCTCAGAGAGCTTCAACGTCTTGTCTCAAGTCACATCATGAAAAAGGGACATAGCAGGATTTAAACATGGACTTGGCTTCAAATTTATGGCTTTTTCCCTGTGGTTACAAACTGAAACAGAAAATTGACCCTTTGAATTTTAATGTTTTAAAAATTGTAACATTCGTGGAAAATAACCTTCAATAGACCATAAAAGTAGATTCTACATTAGAAAAGGGTTATGCTAATTTAAATATTTATAACTTTTTTAATTATAATTTTTTTTTTTTTTTTTTTTTTTTTTGGTAAATGGGACTAATAAACCTTTAAGAACAATGGTTTGTCAAAGGGAGGTATTGTAGGAGGGTCATACTTTTCAATTTACTTGGTTAAAGGAAAACACAACTTAAATTTCATGTACACAGAGGTTTTGAGGCTAAGATACGTTTGCTGGTTTGTTTAAACTTAAGGGGTCTGGCCTGAGTTTTTCTCAGTGCCCCTTTTTCTCTAAGGCTAACTTCCCCCAAGAGGGTTCCTAGTTAAGTGGGAGAGAGAGCAGGCAGCAGTGAAATTCCAAAGAACTCAGGGCTGCCTAAATTACCTGATGCTTTACAAAGCAGGGAAATCCACTTTAAATATAAAAGCTTATGGTCTATTTTCTGGCAATTTGGAAAGATTTGCACTACACTGACAGCCCATTATGCTGTAACTGTGTTTTGTTAGATAGGCATTTATTTTAATGCAAGTTTGCTTTATCCTGCCTGTTTGTTGACTGTTCCTTGCTGAGTAGGTCTGTAATTTAAACTTTAAAGGAGGATTAAGCTTCGTGGTATTTACCTAACTAAGCATTGTCAATATGTTATCCTCATTTATTTGTTACCTTGAAAAGAAAAAAGAAAAAAAAAAACTCTCTTATTTTATGGGTCTTCCTGTTACTTTTTGAATGAAAGTCTCTCTCTGTGTGTGCATATGTTTTAATTCTATTTTATGATTTGAAACTGTCATTTAAATAGAACTGGAGTTCAAGTAGAATGGTTTTAACAATACATTTTTTGCTGTGTGTCATGCCCACATAAATAAGAGAAGAAACACAGAATACTTCGTCTTCTCCCATTTCACCTCTGGAATACCATGAAGTTAGTGCCAAAACATACACGCACACATACACACACACATACAATTACAACTGTGCTGGCCATTTTTGGACTATGCTTTTTTTGGAAATCATGAGGGGACTCAATACCCTTTTTGAAAATAACTTTTAGTGGACAACCTGTTTATCTCTTCTACATGACTCTTATACCCCTGAGGTAAATAGAATATATAACTGTGTTTTGGAAACCTTTCCATATTAACGGTTTATAAATGAGAAGAGATCAGTAAACTTTGATGAGGAGAAAAAAAGGGAAATCTAGTTTTATTTTGACTAACTGCCTCTCAATAAAATCTAAATTCACCAGTTTCTCATTTCCTCCAAATCAACTTTCCTTATCATACTATGCTCACAGCTTTCTCTCTTTTTCTGTTCAGATGTAGGGAAGTCGTGTGCGTCAGTGAAGGCGGGGCCTTGGCAAATCATGATTGGTTTTACCTTATTTTTGTAAGCCCATTTCCCTATCAACAACTGGTTTAGGAGTGGGCGGGTGACCCATTCTGGACAGTGATACCTTTGGGGAAATCTGACGGGAAATGATTCCTGGCTCTAGCACACACACACACACACACACACACACACACACACACACACACACATCTCAAGAAAACAAATAGCTCCTTTGAGTACCTGCAGGTCATTGCGTGTGGGAGTGATCTTAAAGTGGCTGCACAAGCGCAAGGACGGCAGCCAACTCGCTGCGGTTGGCAGAGAAAGAGATGGAAAGGATCTCACTTTCTGTGCTGTTCATTTGGAGCTGCCATACTTAAAAGGACTTCCTGTTGTGTGAAACGATTCACCTGTAGTTTAGGCCTTTTCGGCCTGGACTTTCTGTTACCAGCAGCTAAGCACATTCTCATGGATAATTTTCATCGTTTGCATAATACGCTGCAGACAGACCCACTGAGATGGCCGGCCACCCCAAACGCTTCCTAAGATCTGAAGGGGCGGGCAGAGAGAAGAGGGAAAGAGAAATTATACAGATGCACGGCAATTCTCATATAACATATTAATCGTGCATATTATCAATGAATAAAAAAAATGTGAGATAAACTTCATTCATGGGGGGGTGGGGGGGGATGGGAAGACGTAGCTCCAAGGCAATGCTTCTTCCGTTAGAAAGAGAAAAGCTCCCACCCAAGATATTCTTCACACCTGTCGATGCAAAGGAAGTAGTGGAAACTCTCGAAAACTGACAGCACTATGGTGTTGTGAGGGAAAATGCCAGGAGGAACCTGTGGGTTTAAGAGAACAAAGTACTGTAAGGCCAGTTTACCTGGATTTGAACTGTGAGACCAGGTCATGGGCTGGATTGAGCTAGAGAAGTACTCAGGACGAGGCTGTGGAGAACATAGCACGTCCTGCAAAAGGTTTGCATATTTTTAACATAATGTAAATAACATTTATCATAAGGTTCAGTCCAGAGAAGGGTGGTAAATAAAAGAAAGCAAATTTATCCATATTTTAAAATGAGAATATCTGACATTTATAAATGGAATGCATCAATTGTCTACCGATTAAATGATTCATCTACTAAAGAAAACAAACAAAAAAAACTAGCAGAAACATTTTGCGACCCATTGATTCCAATTCTAGGAATGTAGTTGAAGGAAATAATTTAAGATGAGGTAAAAGATTATGCACAAGGATATTTATCACAGGATTATTTCTATTAACAGGAACATGAAACAACCAGAGTATCCAACAACAGAGGAAATGTTCACTAAGTTATGGAATGTTCTTGCAATTGAATATTTGGGAGTCATTAAGATGATTTATTTGAGGAATATTTGATGGCATGAGAAAATGCTTATAATAAAAATTTAGGTGGGAAAAAAAGCATCATGCAAAACGGAGTACATGTTATGATCCCTATTTTGGAAAAAAAAGGAGTCAAGGGGAAAGACATTGATATTCCTATGCGTAAGCCCCCCAAAACACACTACCCCCCAAAATGGCTAAAATTAAATACCCATATAAAAACAATATTTATTCCCAGATCATGGGCAATAGGCAGTTTTCTTATGTATAGGAAAGTACAATGGATTGCTTTTAGATGATAAAAATCATAATTTACAAATAAAAGTACAAAAACTGAAATTAGTTCAAAATTAAACATCAAGAAAAAGATTTTACAAATAGTAAAATAATATGAGCAAGGAAAAACTGTTACATACTCAGCAAATAAATAAACAATATTAGGTCACAAACCATAATCCAGATTAAACATGTAAAATGCTTTCAGGGCAGTGGAAAGCAATAAGTTATATTTATGTATAAATAATTAAGATACAGTTAAGCTAGGTAAAGATCTAGCCTGATGTTCTTTGTTATATAATAGATGAACCAACTGGTAGGGATGAGAGCTAAGGTAAAACAAGGTGGAACAGCCCTTCAGAAGTTTTACTTCATGGGTGGAGGGAGTGCAATTTCCCAAGAGAGTGGAATGTGCCTAGTAGCAAGGATAGTTCCTGGTAAAAAAAATTGTGAAATTGACAAAGAAAAGCAGTCAGAAAAAGTAATAGCAAATATAATGCCATGCATTCTGCTTCTTTTCTTTCGTACAGGATACTATACGCGATCTTATTAACTCTCTATTTGTATGAATCGTGAGAATGCTAGCACTAAAATTCACTCTTATAGCACAACTATCTAGCTCAAAATTCTCATTTTAGATCTGAGAATGTGAGGCAAATTTTTTCACTATTTGGTGACAGAAAGATGCCAAAGATCCTTAGGTTTCTTGCTGCTTGATGCAGTTCTTTCCACTACAGCATGATGACTTATATGCTTAAGGAAAGGTTCCCTATCAATTATTTAATCTCCCCAAACCACACAGTTCCTGGAACATGAAAAGTGCCTAATTTTGTTATGCAATGAAGAAATGATGGAAAAGCTCACATAAATGGGTATAAGAATTTCCTGGTTTGGGGAAATTTTCTTCATCTGTGTGGCCCTGTGCTAGTCTCTTCACCTTGCTGTCCCTCGGTTTATTATCTGCAAAATGAAGAGATGGGATTAAACACTGTCTAATGTACTTGAAGATGTTTAACAGACACCATGAGAAATTGCATAACCTGTGAAAGCAGCATAGTTCTAAAAAAGATGTGTTGTTTGTTTATGCCATGCTCCGTTTATATACTCACCTTCCTGGAAGCCTCAAATAAAGAGCTTGAGATATTAAAAACAAATGATAGCTGAAAAACTATTAAATTTCTATGAACATTTACAGGAAATGAAAAGAATAATGATTATAAATGAATTTTGGTAAAGTTCAAGAGTTGAGGTGCAGAGAAACCAATTGTCTTACTTGAAAAGATTCCACAGAGGAAATGGGAAAGCAATAGCATTTGTTTGATGGAAGAGACTTTGGCAACAATCACCAGTGAGGAATTCTTGAGAAGAGGCTCAGTGAATGTCATTATTCCCGGAAGCTTCTATGAAATTATTTCTTTGATAAGTAAAATGTGAATAAAAAAGAGGAAGAAGGAAAATATCAGGATAGTGACATGCTTAAAGGGGCTTTACTTTTATAATCTATACGGAGACATATCCATGCAGAAGAGTTCATCTATGCTCAAAATAAAGAACTGTGAAACTATAACTGGATTTATGCCCACTCTTCCAAAGTGGAAAGAAATGCTAGAATTAGGTTTTCTTGAAAATTTTTCAAATTAAGCTTTGTTTGAAGGTAGAACCAGTAGAAAAAACAAAATGAGTACCTATTTTATAAGTTTACTGTGAAGACTAAATGAGCTAATATAGGTAAATCCCTCTGTTAGAACAATGCCTGACATACAATATGTACTAAATAATTATGAAGGGTAAATGGTTTATAATGTTGAATGCAGGGAACTAGTGATAGAGAACAATTAAGGAAGGGGGAATGATAACCCAATAAGAACAGATAAGCTATCGTGGGTAAATTTAACGTTCTGGGAATGCCCAGGAATGACTATGGTTTGTTAATTTCTGACGCGTATGGTAGGAACAAGTTCACAGAAATGTTGCTATATTACGTTATTTTCTTGGGGTAGAGTAGGAATGTGTTGGAAGTAAAGTAGTTATTTTAGGTTGGCTGCCTTTTTCTTACTCCCCTGTTATGGTTTGTTTGAAATGTTTTTTTATTGTATGTATTAAAAAAAATTTGATACAGTTAATTAAAAAAAAAAGACTTAATTAAAAAAAACAAAAACGATGAAAAAACTATGCAGAGCCCCCCTGAGGAGCTGGTGGAGAATGCAGGGGTATTGGGCTTCCCCAGGTCGATGGTTGCTGATGTGCTCACAGACATAGGGGACTGGTGGTTTGATGGGCTGAGCCCTCTACCACAGGACTTGCCCTTGGGAAGACGGTTGCTGCAAGGGAGAGGCTAGGCCTCCCTATGGTTGTGCCTAAGAGCCTCCTCCCGAATACTTCCTTGTTGCTCAGATGTGGCCCTCTCTCCCTCTCTACCTAAGCCAACTTGGCAGGTGAAATCACTGCCCTCCCCACTACATGTGATCTGACACCCAGGGGAGTGAATCTCCCTGGCAACATGGAATATGACTCCCGGCGAGGAATGTAGGCCCGGCATCATGGGATGGAGAACATCTTCTTGACCAAATGGGGGATGTGAAAGGAAATGATACAAGCTTCAGTGGCAGAGAGATTCCAAAAGGAGCCGAGAGGTCAATCTGGTGGGCACTCTTACGCACAATTTAGACAACCCTTTTTAGGTTCTGAATTGGAATAGATAGAAGTAAATACCTGAAACTATCAAACTACAACCTAGGACCCTTGAAGACAATTGTATAAAAGTGTAGCTTATGAGGGGTGACAGTGTGATTGGGAAAGCCATGTGGACCACACTCCCCTTTGTCCAGTGTATGGATGGATGAGTAGAAAAATAGGGGCAAAAAAAAAAAAAAGAACCCATTGTTCTTTTTTACTTTAATTGTTCTTTTTCACTTAATTTTTATTCTTATTATTTTTGTGTGTGTGGTAATGAAAATGTTCAAAAATTAATGTTGGTGATGAATGCACAACTATATAGTGATACTGTGAACAAATGAATGTATGCATTCTATGACTGCATGGCATGTGAATATATCTCAACAAAATTGAATAAAAAATTATGAAGGGTTAGCATTATTATTACTAGCTCCATCGCCATTGTGGTTGTTTTATCATTAGCATTAGGTCTGAAATATACCCAGATCGATCTCTCTAAATTTCTGACAAAATTAATTACAGTTTGTGGGTAAACTCATTTACTGTGGAATTTTTCAATCATATGGCTTCTGCTTACTTTTGAATAGAATAATCCATTTTGTTTATCAGATAAATTTACTTTATTTAAAGTGAACCCTGTAGGGAGTCCCTTACTTTGCTCCAAATGCTTGTTTAACTATAGTTTTCTGCTGATTGAGAAGAAATAAAAGTCAAACTACTAATTTTGGAGTTTCAGCCAGGAATAACTGGCATTCTTATCTAAAAGATAAACTCTACTTGACAGGGTAATTCGCTAGTGGGAAGAGTGTTGAAGTCATCTCAGATCCAGGCATGACACTAAATATCATCCTACAGAACTGAACTTTAACTTCTAAGAATCAAATTTCTATTTGCAAGTACCTAAGAAATATGAATCACTTTTCAGTTCACCGAATGACACAGATCTTGAGGTCTTCGAGATACAACAGTCAAGCAATAAGTCACTTTCATGTTTGAGAAAGCAACCACCCCTACTAAAACAAACAGGAGTAGTTAAACCATCATTTCCTTTCTGCTTTCAGTATGAATGGAATCAGTCCCACATAATGTCTTCTAGATCTTAAATAAAATTCTAACTAATTTCCTACAGGAACTATAAATTTCAGAAATAAGTGCATCGTTTCTTATTGAGTTGTTTTTTGATAAATTTTTATTAACTGAAATTATTTAAAAAGCTGAGTCCTCTCTAGCTGGCAAAACAAGGTATGTATTTAAACAAGGTATGTATTTCAAAATTTATAAATTCAGAATTTCTTTAATCAAAAACAAGTTTTAAAACCTTTACTTTGGGTAAGCCCTTAGAACGTGGCACTTTACAACTTAAATATTTATTCAGGGGGAAGGGAAAGCAAACTAACAATTATTAATGGTGTAAATGTATTAGGCTCTATTCTAAGTACATAGTTGTATAATTCATTTGATAGATAATTTTGTTTTAAATTTTACCTTTTATTGCTGATAGTATATACAAATTGATCATTAAAATAAATGGTGTTTAAAACTGATTTATATGGGGCTGGACATTCGTACATTTGGACTTTTAAAAATATCCAATAAAAAGGGACACTTTTGGTGATTTGTACATATTATTTAACTTTCTTTTAATGCAGCTCTCCATGCTAACACCTTAACTTGTGCTTGCCCTAATTCTGCTTCTTCATGACAGAATTTTGATGTGTTCAGTGACATTTACACAATCATGAGTTTGCTATTGAGGAGGAAATTCTAAAGTGCATGAAAAGTACCCCAGACCCATTTGTTGCAGGTCCTTGGGTAGGTAATTCCACAAGCTACACTGTCTGTGTCTGCATGAAATAAATGGTCATCAAAGATACTTTGTCTAGAAATAATCACAGAGCGACTAGAACGGGCCCACGATATCTAAGCCCATTCCTTTCATTAATTTTGGGGTTTGGGGATGGAGGGAAGACTGGCCTAAATGGTCAGATAATTATCTGTACTGAGAATCAGTGGCAGAATTGGGTTAAATCCCATCTTCTGACTCCACTTCTAACATAAATTCAGCGTTCTTACAACGCACTTGGATTAATACATCGAGATGGGGGCGTTTATATTGCCTTTGTATTATGTTCACTAGCACTAGTTTTGAAGCTGATAATTAGCAGTGACCGAAAAGGTACACACAATACAATTTGCCAGACCCGTGTGTATTCTGGCAATCTGAGGGCCGTGGCTTTGCCTCTGAAGGATGATCCATGTGAACTTAATCCTTCTGTCTTAAAAGCTCTTAGGCAAACCAATCCCATCCTGCCTCTTTTGAATCATCAGTTTGGAGAAAACTTGACACTTTCAGAGTCACATGCACCTCAACAATTTCACTTCAGACTGAAGCAGTACCAAAAAATCAAATCTATCTGAAACTTCAGATAGCAGCTGAGGTTTTCCACTTTTGCATCCCATATTGATAAAATGCTTTTAGATGTAGGTATTTTAAAATTTCTTACTTTTAAAAGTAACCAATGCCTTTAAATGTTTCCGTACGATTTTAGAGCAGGAAGAGAACCCAGTAATTCTATAACCCCGCAAATGAGGAAAATATATTCTAAAGAGGTAAATTGACCTGCCAAAGGTCACACTGAGAATTAATATCATAGTTGAAATAAGTCCTCCTTATGTCAAGTTCAGAAATAGTTCCACTAATCAAAAAGTTGACTAAATGTTTGAGTCATTACTCTAAAGGTATAATGGGTTACTTTTATAGGTATGAAAAGTGAACCTAAACTAATCAGAATTCACTGAAAATGAACCCTTACTTGACATTGGACTGTATGAAATTCCATCCCTAGTTTGTTAGTTTGATTCAAAAGATGAGAAGGATATTATAATGTAAATAAGAAGTTTGCCCCCTTTTTTTCCTATACCATAAGGAGAATGATCAAATTTAAACTCTGTTGCATAAAATATTCTCCATGATCTTGCCTTTTTTACCTTTCCAGAATTTTCTTTCAGAACTCCCCAGAAATATGCTATATATTCTTACAGCTCCCCAGTGTCCCAGGGTTTTTATAGCTCGATTCTTTTGTATACGGTACTGAGAACAATCTTCCTCTTCTAACCATATCACTTGTTTAGTTGGTATTTATCTATCAAAGCACACTCAAACTTCACTTCTTTGTTTAATAGATGGCCATTTTAAAAATTCTAAAGCAATAGACTTTTTAGGACAATAAAATAGTGTCAGCTATTTAGCTCAAGAAAAAAATTTCAAAGTCTATCAGATAACTTATCCTGAAACTAAAAGGTAGTTGTAATCATATCCTTTTCCTCTTTGAATCTTCTTGTATTTATCTTTGGGGAAGATCACTCTGGTAGAGGTGGAAAGAATTGATTGGACGATTGTGGAAATATATTAGAAGCAAGGTCCCTGCTGTGTCAGGCCATATATCTGTGAATAAAACTCACAAAGATCACTGAAATATGAACCTTACATTGAAGCAAGGAGATAGACTATAACAATAAATATAACAAATAAAGTATATAATATGTTGGAAGGAGCTGAGTCCAATGAACAAAATATAGTGTGGGTTCAGGGGAACCAAAAGTTCTGGGAGTAGAGGAAGTTTCCAGTTTTAAATAAGAAGGGCAAAATAGGTCTCATTGAAAAGAAGACATTTGAAAGAGCACTTAAAAAGTCTGAGAGTGGTTGAAATTCAGATATTTGGGGGAATAGTTGGTAGAGTGGCAGACATGTGCTTGACATGTTTGAGAACTTGAAAGGAGGTTAGAAGAGCAGTAGGGAAATAATGAAAGGAGGGAGAGAGAGCAGATGAGGTCAGATGTGTAATTAAATCTGATTTTGTAGGAGTGTCTAGGTCATTGTAAAGCCTTTGACTTTTACCCTGAGTGAAATGGGGAGTCGGTGGAGCAGTTTGATCAGGGTAGTGACATGATTGTCTTATGTCTGGAAACTCTGCTGAAAATGAACTGTGAGGGGAGAGATTGGAAGCAGGGGGCAGGTTAAAGATTATTTCAGTAATCCAGGCAAGAGATGATGGTAGGACGGTCCCTAAGGTAGCAGTGAAGGTGCCAAGAAATGGTTAGATTCTGAGTGTTTTCTGAAGTAAAGTCAATGTCATCTTGGATGTAGATAGATGGGATGTGGAGAAGAGAGAAAGAGGAGTGAACTATATCTCCAAGGTTTTTGCTCTGGACAACAGGAAAGATGGAGTTTTCATCCGCTGATACAGGAAAGGCTGTGGATGAAACAGTTTGGGAGGGAATATTGCAGTTTAAGTTTTGGATATGTTCAGCTTGATATGCCTATTAGACACTCAAATTGAAATTCGGAGTCTGGAGTTTGGACATGGAAATTTGGGAGTCTAAGGCATATAGATGATATTTAAAGTCACACACCTAAATGAGATTGTCACAAATATAAGTGGAGACTGAGAAGAGGAGATAAGGACTGAGTTCTGGAGCACTGGGTTTAAGAGCAAAGAAGGAACCAGTTAGGGACACTAAGAAGGAGCAATCAGTGAGGAGAAAAATCTGGAAGCCAAGTGAAGAAAGTGTATCAAGGAGAAATGAATGATCAGCTGTTACAAAAGAGGCTAAGGGTAAGGTTGGAACTGAGCACTGACCATTGTTTTTGCAAAGAAGTAGTTATTGGCAGGATGACAGTACATATACATCTCAGTTTGCTTGGAAGAGTACCAACTGATGCCCGTTGCCCTCAAACGTGTATTCATTTAGGCAATCAATTATCTGGTCACATCCATCACTAGACAGGGTGTAAGAGAATGAGAGAAAAGGGATTAGAGAGAGTAAGTCATGTTGGAGGCCTGCACTTGTCACTGAGGATTATTCTGGAGTTGCATTGGAGATTTCATTGATTCTTTGTCAGGTATGAGAAAAAGGTATGTGTCCTGGATATCATCCACAATTTGTATTTGTTCAGCTGGGTGAAGCTACCTGCTGCAATGAAAAACACATGCAAAGAAAGATGTAAGAGATGGAGAGAGGACTCAGAGATGACAGCTTCAGCTTTAAGGAGCCAGCAGATTAATAAGTGAAGTTAAATAAATATGATCTCAAATGGAATGGGTCAGATAAAATTTGGAAGTCAGAACCAAGAGATGAGAGGAGAAGCAGAAGGACACTTTGAGTAGAAAGAGAAAGGTCCAAGAACAGCATCTAATGGCATAATAAAATGTAAGTGAAGTAAGAAGACTGAGAAAGAATTATTAGGGAGGTAGCAAGAAAACCAGAAGGGTAGTGTCTCTCAAGGTAAAGGAAATATTTTCAATAAGGATAATTCTGAAAGCACCCAGTGCCCTTAAGAACTCAATTCCCCCTAATGGGTGAGACTATAGGGCTACTTAAACTTAGATCTAACCCAGCAAAAGTCCACAGATTCTCCAACTCTCCAATCAGAACTTCTGTTTCCTTTTGTTTTTGTTGTTATTGTTTTAGCATCTTCAGTTTCTTTCCTGTGGTCTATTATCCGACAAGCCAACCTTGATTAAGGTTTCAGTTGGACTGTCTTCATAACTTGGTCTCAGCTATGAACTGCCTTGTTCATAGCTTCATCCGTTCCAGGATCTCAGTCTCCCTTGAGTCTCTAGCCAACATTTCCAGAATTGCAGCTTGGTTTGGGTACCAGGGGCCAATTGATCTTGGAGAATGTGAAATCAGGTAAGAAAAATCAGGTCAGGTATGATACAAAATGGCACAATTAGATGGGGTAATTTCAGACCACTGGTGATCTTAGAAGAGAAATTTCAAATAACTGTTTAATTGGAATACAGAAAGCATTGGACTGAAAAAATGCCCAAAGGTAAGTCAGGAATAGCAAGAAACGTAATGAGTATATATAGAGAGACAGCGAGTATAGAACTCTTTAAATAAAGTAGCTGAGCAAGAGATTGGAGATATTGGTCAATTTTTAGAAATGTACCAAGTGTAGAGAGGTTTCTGTTGTTCTGTTTGCTTTGGGGGATACTTGCCAATACGTGTAAGTTAGGAAAATAAGCCCATAGAAAGATAGTAGTTAATAATTTGGGAGCGAAAGATACAATTGATGAAGCAAGGATCCTGTAAAAGGGATCCTAGTGCAAGTCAGAGGGTAGCAGAATAAATACTGGTCAATTGTATTCCTGAAAATTTGAAAATGATATCAAATGGCACAAATCAAATATAATACTTAGAAATAATTGCTGTCTACAGAAAAAGATGTTGAGAATGACTTTTCCAATTTTTGCTTTTGTGAATAGTAGTTGTAAGAAAGTATTCACTATTTCTGTGCCTTTGTGACTTCCATTCTGCCAGTTAATTCTCTTACGTAAAGTTGGTCCATTCCATTTACTTTGTATACTTCTGTTTATCAGGCAGTAAGTGTTGTTCTCAGTGTATTTCTCCCCAGGGAACTCAGTCCTAAATGTTTCACTTTCCAGTGATATTGCCACATTTCTTTGGAAAATTTATCACACATGGTATGCATTGAATATTTTATCATTTTTCTGTTCTTGCTAAGCAAGTCAAATCACTCTTTCCCCACATTCCTTGCACTCCAACAAAAAACACTAATAACTCTTCTTCATATTTTATTGAAAGAAAGATATAAGTTAGTAGACAGGACCTCCTCATCTTCCTACTGCAAAATTTACACCTTTCCATTTCCTAGCTTCTCCTTTGGCCCCCAGGTACTCTGGAGTCCACCATAAATGAGTTTCTCAAATATTTCACTCCTTACATACTCTTCTTTTAACCTGATTTTGTATATTCTTTCTATCCACCAAATCATTCTAGTAACCATTTGATATAGTCCATACTCTTCCAAATTAAAAAACAAAGCAAAACAAAACACCTCTCAAGTTCTACCCCCACCTCCAGCTACTTTTCTATGCCTATGGTTTCTTCTGCAGTGACAGTGTGTTCAATTGCAATATGGAAACTCAATTCAAAATTGACAAAAAAATAAAGATGATTAATTGCTTCATGTAACTGTAAAATTCCAAAGAGTTTCCCATGAGGTTTGTTGTGTTGGCTCAACCACATCACCAAGGACTTCATTTCTGTCTTCCTTTTCACTCTGCCTCCAATGTTTTAACTTGCCATGTACGTTGGCAAATGGCTTCCCAGCAGCAACCAGGTTACTTGCTTCCTAATTTTGCAGCAGCAGCAGGAGACAAGAGCATTTTTTCAGTAGCTTTAGCAGAATAGAGATAATTTCTTCTCTGCTAATTTAAACTGTGTCACATAATTATTCCTGCACCAATCTTTATGGCCAGGAGGCTGGGATAGCCTGGAAGGCTGAGGCCATTTAGAGTCCACTCTGAAATTATGGGTGAGGTCAAGATCATTAAAAACACATAACTAGGAAATTTCTAGTCCTACTTTAAGGGAAAACTGGAATTAGATGCAAGGAGGAAACAGAAATGTCAATTATACTTGCAGAGTCAAGCTTTTCGAAGAAGTTGTTCACACACCTTTTCTCTACTTTTGCATCTCCACTTTATATTAAATGAATTTCAAAGGCTTGTGCTCCACTGTTCTATTGGAAGCACACTCACATTGCCAAATCTAATTTTTTTAGTTCCTCATGTTACTTGGCCTCCCAGTCACTTTCAAGACAACTATCATTCTTTTGGTTAAATTGTTTCCCTTTGCCTTCTATAATACCACTTTCTCCTGATTTCCAACCCACCAATGTGACCAATTCTTCTCTTTCTAGATCACATTTTCTTGTTTTAAACATGGGTTCTCAGGAGGTTTCATGATCTACTTCTGTGTAACAAATTATCCTGAAACTTAGCTGCTTAAAATAGCAAACATTTATCATTTCACAGTTTCTGTGGGTCAGGAATCAGGTGCCGATTAGCTGGAAACCTCTGGTTTAAGATCTTTTATGAGGTGACAATTAGGCTGTGGACTGGAGTTGCCGTTTTCACCGACAGCTCATCTGGGGGAAGATCCTCTTTCAAGCATTCTTGCGTGATTGAGAATTCACCTTCTTACAGGCTTTTGACCCAAGTTCACTGCCATGTAGACCTCTCCATAAGGCAGCTAAACACCGCAGCTGGCTTCCTTAGAATGAACAAGTGACAGAGTCAGAGAAGGCAAGCGAGAAGGAAGTCAGATTCTTTTGTAAACTGATCTTGGAAGTGACATCCCATCACTTTTGCTGAGTTCTGTTGGTTAAAAAGCAAGTCACTAGGTCCAGTTCCTATTCAAGGCAAGGAGATTACACAAGGGCCTGAGTTCCAGGAGGCAGAGATTATCGGCATTTTCTTAAAAGCTGCCTACCATACTCAGTGCTTGGTGTTAGCCTTTTTCTAATTCCATTTTCTCTACTTTGGTGATCTCATTTACGGCCCTAGTTATCATACCATTTATACCCTCAAACTTTCAGATATATACTGCCTGTCTAGACCTCTTTTCAGACCCCTATATATTTATTTGCCATCACCACTTAACTTTATCACAAGACCTCAAAGTTAACATATCCCAAAAAAGATGTTTTATTTTGCCTTGCTTTCCACTACAAATTTTCTTTTTTTCTCTACCAAGCTTTTCTATCTTGGTAATGGCACCTCTGTCCAGTTTCTCAGTCCAGACAATAGAACATTGTTCTTGACATTTCCCTTTCCCTCACCTACTATAACTGTCTACTCTATCACTACATCCCAGCAACTATAACTCTAAAATTTATGTATCTTCCCTGGATGACTAAAAGGACCTCTCCACATACTTCCATTCTAGTTCTGTTGCAATCCATTCTCATCTAGCAAACAGATTAATAATTCATCAGTGTACATAAGAGCTTATCCTTTCCCTTTCTAAACCCTCTGAAGGGTTTCCATTTCTCTGCATAATCTTGCTGGATCTGGCCTGTGCCTGCTTCATCAGTTTTATCTTATGCAGCCTTCTCTCTCTCAGTTCCAACCAACCCAGACTGTTTATAGTTCCTGGAATACTTATGCTTAGATTTCCCCACAATTCTTTGCCTATCTAGTCCCTGCTCAACTTTCAGGTTGCAATTTAAATATTGCCTTCCTAGTGATGTCTCCCAGAACCACTCAAACTTGCTCATCTTCTAAATGTTTCATCTTTTTCCCTCACATCATATATAATTTGTAAGCTCTGGGTAAGAAGGGACTAAGTTTATTTTGTTCTCCAGTTATCAATGCCTACATAGCATTGCACCCAACCCAAAGCACTCTGTAGATAACTTCTAAAATTAATAGAAGTACATCCAAATAATACATCTCAAAGTCCTAACATTTTCTTCTGGTTCTTTCTTGCTGTACCAACCCCCCTTATAATTATTGCTACTTTAGTCCTTCATTATTGTGTTTAAATATGTACATTGACTTTTCTGGGAAGGATGTTGGAGAAAATCATGAAAGACATCATTATACAAATTATTAATTCTTAGGGAAGTTGAGAAGAGTTACCTTGATAACAATGACACCTAGATTGGCTTTGTGAGAGAGACTTGTGAGATTATTTAATCTGGAAGGTATTTTGGGTCCCTTTTGGGAGGTATTTTGGTGATTGTGGGGCTGGGAGCTGGGAAAAGCATCTTTGTTTGTCAAAGAGAGGACTGGCTTCAGGTTTTCTAACTAATCATAACCCAGTTATGCATATACCATTACAGAAAACTGTGAAAAGACCCACCTGACGCCCACATCGAGATTGCAATCTTCCAGCTGATGTTTCTGTTCACAGCTTTTATGAACTTGAGAAAAGAAGTAATAATCTGGGAATGAATCAGTGGGCTAGTGACATTCTAGGTAGAGTTGAGTGGTGCTAACGAAATGTGCTACTTGAGTGTGAAGAGCCCGAACTATGGTTAATAAATACTAAAACCACAGAATACATGCAAACAAAAATGAAAAGCACTAACCCCTTGCTACCCAGGAAAACAAAGATGAGGTACGTGTATGTGGGTGGGCAGATGGGTGATGAACTATTATGCAAAGGGTCCATGTGAAAGTCTGCACTCAGTCTTCTGCCAAAAAAGTCCCCTTAGTGTCTTTAAGAGAGAGCTACCCTGGAAAAGGGATTAAACTAAATTATGCCACCTTAGTTTTCATTTTCTTTTGAATATTTTTATTTTAAAAGAAATGGTTGGGCTTCAGAGCTGCTTCTTTTAAGCCTCTGCTCTCTCTCAAAGAGCAAGAGGCCACGGGCTCTAACTCAGTGAGACTTAGAAGTTTAGTTTGCACATTTAATGTTAGTACTGCTAATGAACCATTTTAAACAGATTTTCAAGACTGAGAAAAAAGAAAAGGGAAGACATGAGGGATAGGAAGAGCTGGGTTTAAGAATATGGAAAAAGACAACACCAGCAAGAATTTGAAAGGGGGTATATGGAAAGGGGGAAAGAAAGAAAGAAAGAATATTGCTACTATTTGATTTTTCATTTCTTCAAAAATTTACAGTTCCTTTCTTAGAAGGAACCAGAATTCCTCAATTTTTGCTTTCTTCATGTTTCTCCATCATGAAAATGCATATTTAGCGTGATACCTGAGAAAACTAAATTCTCAATGTGTAATAGCTATATTAATATTATCAAGGAAATGTCCTTGGTTTGAGTACAATAAAGGGAAGATGTTAGCACCATTAAATAAAAATGTCTATATCCTTTTTCTCCACATGTACTGTCCCTAAAGTGTGTAAATCTCTGAGTGAGTGAGAGATTTTCAGCCACTGCTATGAAGAATCTTTTTTTTTTCTTGATGTGGAGTGGAGTTCCAGCAAGTAGGGAAAAAAAGGTTGGTTGGAACTAGTCTACCAGTGTTTTTGTTTTGTTTTGTTTTTATTTTTGTTTATGATCTCAATATGATCAATTAATTCTTTTAACTGTTGAAACTTTTCCTTGTATGTACAATTATAGCACTGAAAAATAATGAAGTCAGTGGAGTAAAGAGAAGGGAAGAAAAAATAAAGTTCTCTTTTCCACACATTAAAAGCAAAAATTGCGGGACACTGATTACGTGCTTCAACTTGGCGGGCCTGGGCTGGGGGACCTGATCAGCCCCTGGGGAGGGTGGTGGGCACGGGCGACAGCGCCCTCCGCAGCCCCCCGGGCCTGGGAAAGTGAGGCCGGAGGCAGACCTCATTTCCTCACCCAAAATAACACTGTTAGGGGAGGCTTGCCGGAGGGAACCGCCTTTTCCCCACCCCCTTATCTTGCCCGGACACTCCCCGTTGCCAGTGCAACTCCCATCACCACCAGTGCGCATACATTGTTGCCAGACACCGTTACCGGAGCAACTCTCGCCCCTTTTCAATCAACCTCCGCGCCCTCTCAGAACCAATCCAAGCCTTTAACCTCTACAGCTACCCCGCCCTCTAAACGCCCGATATAAGCTTGTACTCTCCCCTAATAAACTCTCTTGGCTTCTTCACCCTAAAAGAACCGTGTCCCGCCTGTTCCTTTCTCGCCGCCCTCCATACTTTGCACGCCTACGCCGGGGACCGGGCCCAGTCCCCCGCCTCGCCCTCGCCTCCGGGAAAGAGCCCCCGCCGCCGGTACCCTCCAAGCAATCCTGAGAGCCTAGGATTTGGCAACCGGCCGCCACCTCCCCCCCCTCAGACGAATCAACTGCGACCGCAAAAAATAGCCTCAGCTTGCTTGATCTGTTCTCTGTGCACCTCCATTTGGAAGTGATTTCTGCTACTGAAGCTGCATGGCACGTGTCCCACCACATTTAAATTCTAATTAACTTTCATTGATGGCTTGAAGAAGTCACTTGCAAATGGCTATACATAATCTAAATATTATAAATTTAAAAGACCACTTACAGCACAGAGCTGTGATTATCTGGTATGAACTAATATTTAAATTTGTATTTAAATATATAAAATGTATTTGTTTTTAACCAGCTATAGCTCTTTCACTTATGTGCAAGTTCAAATCATATATTTGAACATCTTTTAAAGAGTTATTAATACAATAATACAGCAAAGCTCCTCTGATTGACTAATTAGTCCTGTCTTGCAGTATCTGTGATAATGAAGGGCTAAATTCAATAAGGATTTACTCTTGCACTAACTTTTAAGAAAGGTTTTGCTTAGTAATAGTATAAACAAGGTCAAAGAGAGAAAGCTAAAACTTTTAATACTTGTATGCTATTGTTTTATAAATTGAAAATCATTTTGTAAGATAATTCCACTTATGGAAAATAATCTTGGGAAAAAAATCAAGTTATATAAAAAGCTGAATATGTCCATTACATGATTCTTAGAATATCAAATAAATAGATGTGATTGATGGTCATAAAAATGGAAAGGGTAAACTTATGGCAAAGCCTACCAGTGAATAAGTTTGCAGTCCTTAAATATAATAGTTATATGTACCTGTATGAATTACGCTTAAGATATAATGTGAAATGAAATTGGATGACTATTAAAACACATGGCATGTTGAGTACATATTTGAAATCAGAGGGAAAAAGTACTAAAAGGAAATATCCAAAGATCAAAGTGATCTTTTTAAGTGAAAGGCATTATATTATTTGGTTGTTTTTTCCTGTTTTCAAAATGATCCATAATCTGGCAAATTTTATATTTTAAATGAATAAAGGAAATAATTTATGGAGTATTTTATGACTTAAAGGAGAATGTATGATTTATATCTTTTTACCTTACAAGAAGTTGATGCCCTAGTTTTTATACCCATTTTCAACAATTTGAAAAATTGAACCAAAATTGGTAAAGACATCTACCCAAGATCACTCAGAGAGTAAGCAGAAGATGTAGACATCAACCCAAAACTGAAAGATTCCAAGCCCAGGCTCTTAACTCTGCAACAATGCCTAAATACAAGTGACTAAAATTCTAAATTCAGATATTTTTAAATGTCTACCTAGCTCTTATAAAATGTTAATATTCTTGATATAAATTAGTGTATTAACACTTTCTTTTCTTAATTTCAATAAACAAATGAATTTTACTAATTCCAGAATTAGAAGCATTTTCATCTCTTCCTTTTTTCTAGTAGAGCAAATGATCATCTTTTAAAAAGTATAGATTAAAAACTAAAGCCAAAAATGAGGACATTTGACAAAAACTAACAACTTATGTAGTTAAATTACTGGTGAGTTTAAGGTAAGCAGTTGCAATACACATTATCCAATTGAAATGGAGTCAGCTAGACCCAATTTAGGCTAACAGGCAGGAGCACTTCTTAATTGGTGGAATAAAGCAATAGAGCAGGCTAGCAGGCATGCTAGCATGTTACCAGTAATTTTTAAGTTCTGTTTTCAGTGAGACCGGAAACTATATCCTATCAGCCAACATGATTTTGACATTCCTTTGCAGCTGTCTATGCCACTGGCATTATAAATACGATTCCTGAATTCCTTCGGACAATATCATCATTCTTAATTGACTTAACTGACCCAAATGATGCATATGACTTCTGCTTGAATAAAATTTTTAAAAAATTTTTAAACTTTACACATTTTTTCTGAAGACAGAAGTCACATAAAATTCATTTTTAAAATTTCTTGCTGTAAAATAAAACCGAGATATGGAAACTACCCAAAATGATTGTGACCTTATTGAATGACTATATGGTGAACCCCCTTGTAATCACAAGAGCCAAGAAATAGAATTTTGCCAGCTGCCCCAGAAGCCTCACTTATGGGCCTTGTCCCTATCGTAATCCTTCCATCTAGTCACTTCCCAGCTTTTACGTTAATCTCTTTTTTTTTTTTTTTTTTTGCATTTTGTGTAGTTTCGTCATCCGGGAGTGTAGTTTCTACAGTTTAGCTTTTTGTTTTGTTTTCAAATATGTTTTTAAGTTCTCTTTTTCTAATCTTCATATTTCCAAGCCACCACTTTATTTTTTTCTTATGACTTGATTACCTGCAGGCCATTTAATTTGCATAATTTCCCACAGTGTGGACTGCAATTAGAATAATCCATACTATGAGAAACACTGCTGGCAGAGTAAAATATTCGTCTCTGTCCTCTGTATTTCCTCCAAATTGGCACCTGGGTCCAGAAGCTTGGTCACACTCAAATTCTATCCCTTTCAAAGACTGTAGATTGTTTTCTTCCACATGGAGACAGGTAAGCTATGGTTGTCCATCTTTTTGTGACTTTAGCAACAGTTGATGCTGTATATCACTAGTTCTCAGGTCTTTATCTCCTCAGTCATTTGGATCGTCTGAAACTCATTCTTCAATATTTTCCTCCAGGAATGGGAATAACAGTCCCCGAGCTCTTTCACAATTTCACAATTTTGTTCATGTTCTTTGTTCATGAATGTCAGTTTTTTTGGGGGTATAAAAATCCTTGATTCACACTTTCTTCCCATTTTTGTCTTAAATGTATATATTTTTTCCTGATGCGGATTTTTGATGTCAAACATCTGATGATTTTCTGAAATTATTCACTTTTAGTACTTGCTATTTTTTTTTTTTTTTGTCTACATTCCCAAGTGGAGTTTTTTTCCTTTGCTTTCAAATTCAGTAATTCCATTAGAATATGCGCTATTGTCAGTCATTTGGGTTGACATTCTGAGGCAGTTTCAAATCTACTCACAATGGAAAGCTTTCTATAATTATACTTTTTGTTATTCTTTCTGTTCCCTTAAATTGGTTTCCTTCACTGGGGACTCTTATTAATTATATGTTGAATCTTCTTTGTCTAGCTTTCCCCCCTCCAATTCTTTTCATTTCTTTTTAAAATTTTATTTAGCCTTTTTAAACTATTTATCTTAAGTTATTAACTGTTGGATTTATTTGCCCTTGTGTCCCTTCTAGTTTATTCTTTCTGAAATTATTTTTAAAACTTTTAACCACTTTCATTTCATTTCTGAGCTTTTCTACTGATTATTTATATTCCTCTTATGATTTTTATCATTTTATTAAGGTATTTTAGCTTATTTGAAATGGCATGTTACACCTTTGGTTTTGTAAGCATGTCTTTCTGGTTCACTTCTATTCTCTCTTAGAATGTTAGTCTGTTAATAATTATTTTTACCCTTAAAATAACTAATATCTGACATCAATATTTTTTGTGGCCATTTTTATGGGAAATTAGTTTCACTGAACTTTCCCAAAGAGGTGTGGTTCACAGAGGTTACTTTTCTATTGTTTTTATGTAGCATTCATAAATTGGGTCTCTTGCTTCCTGAGATCACCTGTCTCTTTTTCACTCCTTCAATTTTATTGGAACCTTTTCATTCCTATGTCTCCATTGTCCAATTTTGACTCCACTTCTAGCAGTTACTCCTTACTTCGGAGACCTATTCTGGAAGAGCATCTTGGCTGGTTAGCTTCGAGAGTTCACATGACTTGATTGCTCCTGCCACTTCAGGCTTGCAACGTACCCATTGCACTCATCCTTTATTGGACTGAACAAAATCCTCCCCATTTCAACTGGTGATCTCAGGTTGACCCATCATGCTTTCCAGTAAATAACTCTTGGCTCAGAAGAAATTCTGTTGTCAGGTACATCACCCTGTACTTTATATCCTCCTGTGCAGATCCTGATACCATAACAGTCTTGTGGCTATTGATGCTTTGTCCCTATCTGCTTGAATTTTGAGGTTCATAGGATTACCTTGCAATGCAGTTTTGTAATAATGTTGTCCAGGGATCTAGGGTTTTGTTACCTGGTTGCTCTGTATGATTTTATATGAGGATTGAGGGAGATTCAAATCTGTGTGGTCATCATCACTATCTTTCCAAAATATCACCCTCTTTCCAAATTCTTGCAAGAAGAAAATGAATGGAAATCAATATAACTTAATACTGTTTTAAGAAAATTTCAGCAATCTGAAAATTCAGCACTCTGAAAATCTAGGGGGCTCGCTTAAATCCACTACTTTTCTACTTTTCGCCTGCGGTCAACAACAGATAATTCAAATAGACTACACAGGCTTTTCACATTGATACTATTAGAGAAAACAGCAAACTGCTGTCCATGAATATTGTAACTTTCCTTTCTGAACTTGCCTAAAAGCAATATACACTTGTGAGATGGATCATATGATCTGCTTGGTAAAAATATTATTTGCCATAAATAGTTCTTTGATAAATTTGTTGTGATAGTTGAGATTAATAATTACAATACTACATTAATGTATATTGATGGGAATTATTTTCTAAATGCTAAATGCTGTAAATAATGTTACGGACACCTCTGTAAAAACAATTATAAAAAGAGGTGTGATTTCTACTAAAATAGTTACTGACAGTTGAGGAACAGAATGTGAATTTCTGGATCCTCTTTATACCAGGCAGCTATTTCTCATCTACTGTGATTATTTTGTAACCTTTTCTTATTATAGATATATTTCCCTAATATCTACAATGGGTAATGCTAATATAGTAAAAACTATATGTATAGTCATGGACTAAGAATGGTAGTGGGTAATAATAAATATTTCCAATTTCCTACAAATGGTTCCTCAATTCATCCATCCCACTAAGACAACCTCAGTCTCATTTTTCTCATTTAAACTATTGCAATAGTTTTTAATTAGTCTTTCTGCTGGAACACTGTATTCTCTAATTTGTTTTCCATAAAGTGGTGCTTTTTTTTTTTAACTTAAATTGGATCTCATGACTTGGCTACTTAAACCCTTTCAATGATATTCCATTGCATTAGAATTATATACAAATCCTTTAGCACCACCTACAAGCCCCTACATCATCTGATCTCCTGTCACCTTCTGGATCACCTTTCAACATTCCCCAGCCCTTCCAGAATGTTCTTAAACATGCCAAGTTCATTTGTATCTCAAGGCCTTTGCACTTAGCCAGCCACTCCTTCGTCCTGAACACTATTCCCTTTGTCTCAATCACTTGGTACACACTCAACGAGGGACATGCACATACCCTTCTAAATTGTACCCACTCCAGTCATCTTCCCTCATATTGATCTTTTCTTCATAGCACTTACCTCTATCATATATTATCTCCTTAAGTAAATATTTAAAAATTGTATTATCTGTTTCTTGTAAGCTTCAAGAGAACAGGAACCTCATCCCTGTATCCCAGTAGCTAGAACAGTGCCTATTACATCGTATAAAATCTTATTGAATAAATGAATAAAGCTGCCTTGGCACCAAGACTAGAAGGCTATCAATTGGATAATTCTGTATCCAGATTAGTTGGTGGGATTAATTCAAATTGCCATTGGAGATCAAGGCCAAAATTATATGGGAGGAATAGTTGTGTTTGGGATCAAGAAACATTTGGCCGATGGGAATATTCTAAAGGTGTGCTTTTTGAATTTATCTGTCTCTGGACCAAAGAGGTAGCAGGCCACCCCATCGGTGAAATAGTTGCTCCCAATTTCCCTCACCTTCTTGGTTTTGACATTGTTACAAGCAGGAAGAAAGGAAATTAAAAAGAAGGGAGCACTAGTAGAAAAGAAGAAAAAGAACAAGGAATAGTTGGGAGCAAGAAAGTGGTGAGAAAGGAAATAAGGCATATGGGAAGGGCCAACCCATTTGCAAGTGATACCATTTACCCTGAGGTTAAGATTGCCTATCAGATGAAATACAGCTGAAGCTGCACTTTCCCTGTGACTAACCTTCTTGGGGAGAGATCTCCGTGGGCTTAGTTACTATCACTGATCAACTTGACTTTTTACATGTCATAATATTTTCTGACTCAAAATGTTCTCAGACTTTCAATGTACCAAAGAGTTTCTTAATGAACTAAATAGACAAGACATGTGCAGTGGCCTTGGCTAAGTAGAGTAGATGCAATTTTATCATTCTTATTTCCTCACAAACTAATAACACCAGCATATGATGAGGGAAATCTCCCACACGGACCTCAGAAATATTTGTATTTTTTAAAATATAAGAGAAAACATCTGCATAAGAGTACTGCTGCCTAGAAACAATTGCCAATTAGCACGGGCCGTTACTGGATTTACCAGTAGTAGCAAATTACATTTTTAAAAGCAGTGATTAGTTCTTTTTTTTGCACAGGGTAAATGTGTAGGTCAGGCTCAGATAATGTTCAATGAAAATTCTAATCAATTAAAATAAAGATAAGAAAATAATGATCTATCTGATTTTTGAACTTTCTTTAAGAACTGTGACATGTAAATAGGTTAGTGTTTAACTAAAATTAATTCAGCTGTTTAATATTAACTCAAATTAAATGATCTTGAGAAATTGTATGACTACAAATGCCTTCTGAAAAAAGCAAGGCATGTGATGAATTGATAAGATCTTAGCATGATGGGTTAATGCACTAGATGGCATCAATTGTATGCCTTTTATGTACTATAAAATCAAATTTAGTGTGAAAAAAGAAAGTACCTCACTCAAAATATTTTTATCAGGTATACCTTTTGAAATTTCTTTGATATGTTATTTGTAATTTCTCATTACAGTGTTTCAGATCATCAGAAAAAAAGAATTAATTATAGCCACTTTGATATTAAGTGAATTTCAAATTGGAAAACATAATTCCAGGATTTTTTTTTCAACCTAAAGAAACTAATTTACTCCAGGCAAGATGCAAAACTATTCTGGTACAGAAGGATTAAGCGATTCATTTCCAATGAAAAATTCTATACCAATTACATGGGTTTCCATGAACTTTACTTATCAAAAAGATTAAAGTGTCAGAAAATAAATAAATTCCTAAGATTTCCCAAATAAGTATAAACCTTAAAGCATAAAAACAATTTTGTACTCTAAAATTCTTCCTTTCCAGTTTTTAAGTACAGAAATGGGAAAAAGGAGGAGAGGGAATAAAATCTTATAATTTAAGGAACAAAGCAAGACTGTCAGACAGTTTTCAAAATAAACAGTTACCAATAATTTACCTGACATTTAGAAACAAAATTAACTTTCTTTTTACTAAAAAATAAGGAAGACAAAATATCATTAATGCAATTATGTGTACTTACTTTAAAATACATCAAATATTCATGCTGGGATCACTCCAATTAGTCATAAATGCATTGAGTTTATTTAAATTTTGATGTAAATAATTTTAAATTTTGTGTTAGAGTCAAACAAAAAGAATACTTGTTGGGGTTGCAGGTTTTCTCTTTGCTTAATCTGGACATTGCCACAGTGAGTATAAATTATTAATAGGATCCATTGTTTCAGCTGCTTCACTTATAGGAATGGTTGAGGCATTTCCTTAAACTTTGGATATCACAAATTAATAGGTGAGAAAATTGAACCGGTACAATGAGATGGAATCTATGAGATGCCAAGTAGTTAATAAAAGACATACATCCACACACATCCACGGGACTAAATTAGAGTGGGTCATTTTTCTCCCACTATTTCCTTTCTTACAGGACACAGGTGAAACCTGTAGATCCATACAGAAGTTAATGAAATTTGTTCTGTACCAAAACCCTCCATTTTGTGTTTTTAATTTTTGAGCAGGTGTTAGCTGTGTTTATAGTCGTGGTGCTGGATGGTGAAAGGGACCAGGGGGTGTAGAGACGGCAGAAAGGGACAAGCTGACGGAGATGGTGGAGAGGAGTCAAAGAGATGGTCATAATTCAGTTGATAATTCCATCTTACCTTTCTTCACGAGAAACCTCCACTGATACACTACCATGACTCAACTGATCTGCCTCCGAATTAATCCAAACTCATTCATGTTAACTGACCATTTACAAGTTCAGAATAAACACATTAAAGTCAATGAATTGATCATCCTTTCTTTGCTCTTCCTTATTCCTTATTTGATTTCTTGCTTCCTCTGAAATTGCTCCATGCTCGGTCCTTTAACAGGAAGAGTTTTCTTTTAATGGTTTTTATTTGCTACTGAGGGGTCTGTGCAATAACAGGAATCCCGTCCCTCACTGAGAATGACTCTAAAAATTGCATTCCTTTATGAGTTACAGCAATGACAGAAGTTTTTGCAAGTTACTCTAGGCAGGGGGAAAATGTTTCTTTGAATAATACCTAGAAAAATCACCTCTAATACTCAGAAAACATTCTCTAGAATTATTTCCTTTCCCACACTGCCATATAGCTAGATTAAGTTGAGGTTAAACTCTATAGATGTTTGGTTACCATTTAAAAATGGTCATTTATTTTTTATCATTCATAAATACAAATTATTTTAAAGCATACAAACTAATTTATGTGAATTTGAGAAACATTTAAAAGTAAGAAATAGAAGAATTCTACTGCATTGCTCCAACAGATTTCTTCAATAACAAGCCTAAAATGGAGTTAAAAACATTCCTTCTGTATTTAAAAATATATATGCGTTCCATCATTCCATGCTAAATTTAGCATTTTCTATGCAAAATGAATAGCATGATTACTTACATTACCAAAGGTTCCTTATTATTTAATAATAGCATTTAATTTTTATGATTTACACACAGTTTTCTTCATTCACAGCATTATTGGGTAAACAGGGAACACACATGATTTTAGTTTCAGTAATTTAATTAAAAAATTAAAAACGATGTTCTATGTCTTATTAGGGAGTCATCAATACACACAGCAAACACAGATCCTTGTAGTTTGGCATGAAGGGTCAGGATGAAGCAGTCCTGTTATGTGTATCTTTATATATACAATATTTATATAGGAAAGTCATTTATTTGGATCAAGATGGAAATAATACTTCACCCTAATATCCAGGTTGGGCACCAAAACTGGGTGTGTTTACCATCCCCTTATGCTGGGCTTAAGAAGGGGCCTCTATCAATGGAAAGCATCTCAGCCTCTGACTGTGGGGCGTGGTCTCCAGCTTGTTCCTCATCAACTGGACAAGGAAGATGGAAAATGGCAGTGCAGGGTGGGGGCAAGTCTTCAGGGGTCAGGGTCTGTGGGGAGTCAATGGGGCAAGTGGAGAATAACCCAGCCTACATTCAGGGAATTCTTAGACTGATTTTCACTTGCTCACCTTAAGAAGAACAGCGAGTAGATGAAAAGGCTTCACTCCTTTGTTGCAAAAATTTACCTAGCCCCTGTAGGCATAAAAACAAAAACAGATACCCTTTATTTACCACCTAGCACGTGAGAGACACTATACTTTTCTCATAGACTCCTAATCTCCATATTTTCACAAAATCCATGAGCTAGAACTCGTTCATATTTTGCAAATGAGGGACTTGAATTCTTACAGAGTTAAATGATAGAGATGAATCTTTACAGATCCAAATGTTTGATATAAGATTAATTGAAGTTTCAGAAAAACACCCAGAGCTAGTATTTATGTGTTTAAATGGACAGGGCTGTGTTTAGAGATGAGGCTTCTGAAGTTGGATGAGGATACACGTTAAGGTTCTGGATGCCGAAGGTAAAGCCAGAATAGGGGAGCAGTAGTGGGTGGGTTTGGTCATGGCAGCAAGACTTTCATATCTGCTTAAGGCTCCACTTTTCATTTACTTAAAACCAAAATGTCTACATCAACGGAGAAGGTTATAAATGAGAACTATTCTAGGAAGATGCCCCAGCTAGCAGTAGAATTTGCCAGGGCCCATCTATAAAGATCATACAGTTGGTAAACTTTTTGGGTTCTTTGCTCAATGGAAATATACAGTTCAGTTAAGAATCACCATGTCTTTTCATTTAGTTTACAGACCTCACAGCAGAGTCATGGCAGTGATTCAGTTTGATGACATATGCATAAAAAAATTAAAAATAAAAATCCAATGGAGCCACAACCTAACCTGATCTGTTTGTGGTAGAAAACCTCATGTCAAGAGTCATCATTGAATAAATAATATGACCTAGTACATACAATAGCACCAACTAATAATGAAGCATTGCTACATAGGCACTGTGTAAAAAAAGGAGAGTTTTGTAATTAGCAGATTAATCATAAAGTAACTATTGTTGCTTAAGCATTTTTTAATTGTTGAAAGCCTATTGTTTTTTTTTTTAAGTTGTCTAAATCTTCACCTTCCAGTTGAATTTTTGCTTTTGAAATGCTTAACCAACTTTCTTAATAGATCATCCAAAGATAAGTTTGAAGCTGGTTCACATCCAGTTTACCACACATTTCAAATTAGTAAAGTCAAATTACCAGGAACGAACTTGCTTGTATTATGAGTAGAAAGAATGAGTCAAGATAAATAAGAAGCTGATTGCTATGGGGTGAATATTGAGCATAGCAGAATGAAAAGTTGAAAGATCTTCTGACCTCCATTGGGTGTGTGGGCATGTCTTGAAAACCCTAGGAGAATAATTATTCAGTCTCTGATTGACAGCAAAGCTGCTATATTATCATTCAATCCATTAATTCAGATTTTCATTCCCCTACTCCTTTTTCTATGCATCCCTTTTTTTAATTTGAGAAAACAGAGTAACATTTCCTATGCAGTTATTTTGTATATGCCAAATTTGGCCTTCAACCATGAGTGTCAAATGTGATTCCTATGTTACTGAAGAGGAACATGATATGGATGGAAATAATGATTGCAAAAATGTAATAAAAATTATTATAATAATGAGAAACACAAAATTTTTTATGCAATATAATCCAATTTATGAAAATAAGTATATCTGTATATCTGAAGATATGCATTTAAATGGCTGGTATTAATACTGATTAACAAATGGTGATGAAGTTTTAGGAGAATTAATTTCCCTTTATACTCTTATGTGTTTTTGAAGTTTTTTTGCAATGAGTCTGTATCATTTATGTAATCATTAAAAAGTAAAATTATTTTTATTGCACAATAATTAAAAGTTATAACTGATGTTATTTTTGCCATTTAACATTTTTGCTATCTTAGTTTTGCATTATCTTGAATAATCATTGCTCTGAGTTGTAATTATTTTATCATTGCAGTATCATATAACCATATTATTTATTTGCTACCACGATTTACATAAAAAAATAACTCAGCTGAAAGCTTTCCTGATTGTTGTAGTGTCAATAGAAGTGTCGTGTTTGATTTCACAACCAGATAATTTGTTTAATTGGAAGACAAGGCTTTTTGCTCTCTAAAAACTTCCTTTTTGGAAATAGAATGGGAGGGTGAGTATTATACCTGACACCTGACCTACTACTTTTCTGAATTATTTCATTCTTTGCAATGGAGTCCAAATAACTTATTTGTTAAATTGTTTATGATCTGAAAGTGATCTCTTTTTCATGTCTATTTGTCTTTTCTCCTAACTCAAAATGTATTTTTTTAGAGAAGTTGTAGGTTTACAGAACAATCATACATAAAAATGCAGGATATGGGAATCCTGTAAAAATGTATGTTTAAAGCACTTATTATATTCAAACCTACCTACGAGGGTGTAGAGCAACTTGTTAATTTAATTAAATTATTAATATTCCTGCTTGGGTTTCTTTCTCCCAGTGTTTTATTCCCATTTCTTTGCCAAACCAAAAGAAACTGCAAAAAACATGCCTGGTGAAACTCCTGGTTTTTCTTCTTCCGGGAGTGGTTTTCCTTCTTCCCTCTTTCTCGTCTCTTTCACCTTTAACTCTCCTGCCCTTTTCCTCAGCTCCTCTACGATTGAGGAGACTTCATCAGAAACACACATAATAGATAGGAAAGCAGACACAGCTTATCCTCTCCCCTATGGATTCCTGAGAAAACCTCTTATCCTTTATTTCCACTGTTGCTTCCATAGAGTCCATTGACAACACAGAAGCTAGAGCCCTTAAAATAAGTAAACAATGGCCCACAAACAAATCTGGTTTGTTGCCCATTTTTGTCCATAAAGTTTCATCAGAACCCAGCCACTCATTCATTTACGTGTTGTTGATGTATGGCTGATTTCACGCTATTAGCTACAGAGTTGGGTAGCAGTGACAGAGATGGTACAGCCTGCAAAGCTGTATCGTCTCTAACTCCTGCCTTAAGCCTTTAGTCATGATAAATTGACTCTTCTGCTCAAAACCCATAATTTCTCTCCATGCTCTTCAGAGCAAAAGCCAAAGTCCTGGTCACTACTCTACACTCACTATACTCTAGCTCCCAGGACCTCCTTGAATACATCAAGCAAGCACCACAGTAGGAACATATTTTTATTGGTTGCTCTTCTGCACAGAATGTTCTTTTCTCAGAGTTTCCCACATGAAGTTGTGTGTTGTTTCCACTGTCACTTTCTAAATGAGTACTGTCCTACAGATGCAATTTAAAATCTTTCTTCCCGTGTTTCACCTCCCAATGTGCCTGCCATGATATATATTCTTCCCTGTAGCATCTATAATTTTCTAACATATCGTATTAATTTACTTTCTTTTAATTTGTAAATTTACTTGTTTGTTATCTGCTTCTTCCCACTAAAGTGTAAGCTCCATGAGTGCAGAAATTGTTGGCTATTTTATTCATCAATATATCTGAAGTGGCTAGAACAGTGTTTGGGACATGGTAGGCACACAATGCAGATATGGTATCATGGTTTAGAACTGTATGTACCCCAGAAAATTAATTTTCTGGGGTACATACAGCTAATCCATTCCTGTGGGTGTGGACACATTTTAGTTGGGATCTTTTGATGAGGCTCCTTCAGTTAAGGTGTGACCCACCTATTTCAGTGTGGTCTTAATCCTCTTACTGGAGTCCTTTATAAAAGAATGAAATTCATACAAAGAGAAAGCAAAGGAAGCAAGAAGCTGAAGACAAGGAAACCTGGAAGAGAAGGGAAAGACCAGGAGATACCACCATGTGACAGAGGAGTCTGGGTTTGCCAGCAGCTGGTCTTCAGAAGAACACATAGTCTTGATGAAGCCTTGTGTTGGACATTTTCATGGCCTCAGAAGTATAGACTTGTAAGCTAATAAATTCCCATTGTTGAAAGCCAGTCCATTTCATGGTGTATTGCTTTCAGCAGCCTAGCAAAACATATGGTGAAGAAATGAACTTCTGTGCAAATGGGGAGGGGAGAGGAATCAGGAGACTTATTTTCTAGTGTTGGCTCTGCCATTAACTAATTTGGCCATCTTGGGAAAAATTAATGTCCTCCATGCTCTAGTTTCCATACTATTATATTAAATGGGCAAAGTTAGCAAGTTTCTTTTAAACCCTAAAATTCTTTGATATTCTGATGATCAATCAAATATAAATGCATCAATATCCGAGCATTAGGCTTACAAAAAAGTAGACTTTAGAATTTCTGGATCTGTTTTACAGAGGATATATCTATGATGGTAAAGTAAAAATTTCAAATCAAGCAATTATTTTAATAAATATACAATGTTATTTCTGGAAGGATAATAGCAACCCTTATGTTTGTTTCAGTTGTGTATGTCTGTTTAGAAACTGATCATTTCCATTGATGAGGAAAAACAAATGTTTATTTGGTGGCAGAAAGGCTAGCCAAATATATATTTCTTCAAATATTTCTACAGGCCACTTGCCAATTAGCTTGTTTTATTTATTATTACTTTGCCTTTCATAGGGCATTCAGATTTTTTAAAAAATTAATTCCTTAAAATTCTCTCAAAAATACTGTTTTCTGCACAAAGTCATTAGATTATAAATTACTGTATGGAAATCTACATGTACATTTTAGATCTTTAGATAAGGTATGGTCTCTTTGATATTGATTAACCCATTATTCATTTTTCAAATCAGCAAAACATATATTACACTAAGATTTTCTCATTATGTCAGTTATAGCATGGATGACTTTTTAAAATTCATTCCATAAATATTTACCACTAGAATGACCACTATGTCCAAAGCACAGTGTTTTGTTCTGGGGACACAATGCTGAGCTTACCTATCTTCCAAAATGTGTAGAATTCATCTCTTGCAGAGTAACAAGTGTAAGGAAAGGCCCTAGTTATGTGTCTTTATAATATTCTCCCACAATTACTGTCATAATTAAATTGTAAGGGACCCTAGAAACAGGCTGGATGTATTTCTAATTATTCAGACCAGATATTCAGAGTTATTTTTTCAGGGTCACATATTGGTTCATGCTGGACAAAGAGTTAGAATACAATTCTCAAAGAATTGAATATTGGATATAAAATCTGTAGATGACCAAGTGCAATGAATCACAAATCATAATTGCTATTAACTTTATTTTATCAGTTATTCTTTACAGCTTTGTCTTTTGTCTTCCTTGTAGATTTGGTAAAAGTCTATGCCATGTACTAAAACTGCTCTTTACTTCTGATTCAGAGTGTTGAGCTTACTCAAAATAAAAATGTAAATATGGCCTTCAAAAGAGCACATTTTCTATGTAAGCCATAGATTACATTATGAAAGAGCTCATTTTAAAAAAGTGATGTAGCTATAAGTATGATAATGATGATAAACCTCACTGCTTTTGTGATAAAGGGAAACTTGAGGTATTTGATATTAAACTTGATCTGTTTGTTGTTGCCAGTAGAGATTGAGATGACTCAGAAGTTCCTGATCATGTATTGGTGATTTATTGACATCCACATCACATTCCAAACTTAAAAAATATCACCGATGTCACTTTTAGAAACTCAGTGCAATCAAAATAATTTACTATTGGAAACAGTTAACTTCCCAGGGTTTTCTGCTAAAAATAAAATTCAAATCACCAGGCTTCCCATTCTCTTTGCAGAATTTTCTGTTCCCTAACTCCACCTCGATACTTGCCTCCCATTTCGTAATTTTATTCCTTTCTTGGTTCTTTTCTCTTCCCATTAAATAAAAGTTATACATACTAAAGAACACCATAAAAAAACAAAGCCTAGAGATCTAAGGAATCACTTTAAAATATATATAGTTTTCTTCAACTTTATGCAAACTGTTGTAGACTGTGATTATCTAAATACTGCTGTCATCTCAACAGAATTCCAAAATACTTAGTTTTTTAAAAAATGCCATTTGACAAACCCATTTACTCATGAAAAGTAATTGTAGGCAGACATATTTAGCTTATATTACTGGCATTCATCTTGAAGTTCTGTAAATATTTATAGTGAATTTAAATGCATGTAAATACTGTATACCGTTTCAACAATTTAATGGGATTCATTTGTAGAACATGAAAAAAATGGACTTAGCTGCCACAGCTTAAAGTACTGAAGATATTTTTCATTAATTTTCAAATGTGTATGTTTCAGAATAGCAAGGTCCACACAGAAGGAGAATGCATGTATGTATCTGTGTGGAATGTGTTTTCAGATGCACAGTTTTAGATGTAGGAATTTGAATGAGGAACAAAATTGGGGGCTTGAAATTTGCGTAGAGACAACTGTCCTGTCTTTAGCATTTTAATGGAAAAAAAAGAGAGCAATATTTAGTTTGGGGCTAAAAATTGTCCAATTTTCACCTAATTTTGCCTGTACAAAATAGTCCTCTAGAGTATATTCATATATATTGACCCACACCGACAAAAACATATAAAAATATGCACTTCATTCTTGAACAAATCAGGATAAAATGCTTAATCAGTAATTTGACAAATATTTTAAATTTTTAAAATTTATTTTTAAATTAATATTTTTAAAACATTTAAGAATTAGTTTAAATTAATTAAATAAATTATGTTAACATAAGGCTGTGCTCTAATATGAATTTTGTAGTCCAAGTTTTCTCAGTATGTGTACTCTCTGCTCCACATGAACAGCGGAGAGTACAAGTTTTAGGAAGAAAGTTATCAATTAAATACTTGGAACAATGTACAACACTTAGAGCCTATCAAAATGGAGTGGGTTACTTCCTATAGCAGCAAGATAAGTAAAAATATTGTATTTTGTGTATGACTTTTGGGGCTGTAAATTGCTTTAAATACAATATATTAATCAATCATCACAAGGGAATGCAAAATTAGTATCAAGTATCCTTATACCCAGTTCATAGATGAGAACAAGGAGATCTAAATAAGTTAAGCAATTTCCTGGCATGCACACATTTATGAAATATAGTTACTAATTCCAATTTAAGGTCCAGTGCACAAAACTCTGCTGCTCAGAGGCTTTACCCTCAAAAGCGTTTCAAAAGAAAGATTGGGAGGGGCATAAAAGTATAGGCTAGATAAACTTTTGCTACGATGCAGTAGGGGATGTTCCACAATTCAATTTTGTTAAGGAAAATCCTGTAAGTGCTAAATTAGCATCACAAACAAGGTATAGAAACACAGAGAAGGTAGAAATTAATATGACCTGTGGAAGTTGGGTAAGTAAGCTGAGATACTGAGGTGCTAAGACTTTCTGGACAAAACATAAAATTTCAAGTAAGTTAAGACGTATCTATAGCCATAGCATTAATCTGGTCATTAAATTGATCTATTTAAACAAAGTATCTTAAAATAAATTACCACTTCCTAAGGTATAGAAATTGAGTTTTAATATCCTGCATTGAGAACCTTTCCTTATTGAACTGAATCTACAATACCTCTGCAATGCCTCTAATTCTGTAGGTATTTTTTTTTTTTTTTGCATTCAAAAATTCCATTCCTTGTGAGATTAATGTGTGAATGTGTGTTATGTGTGCGTGCGTGCGTATGTGTGTGTGCAAATGCAATGGAAAGAACCACAGAAATTCTTTCTAATCTAATCTGAACTTTGTTCCAATACCTACACTCTCCATTAGCAAATAAATTACTTTCATTTTTACAGTGGGTAGTCAGCATATTTTATAGGTCATGACCTGAAAGTGAATTGAAAATCTAGGTATTAAAGTATTTGGCTCCCAGGTCTGCAAAAGACAAAGTAAGTTTACATGGTTCACCAGCACAGAAGGGCACGGTGGGTGGCTGCTAACACTTTCTGACGTGCACAAGATGGGCTCAGCTCTTGCCCGTGGCTCCAGACATCCAAAACACTGCATTTTCTCTGTCAATCCTATTGTGCTAAGTTAGTACTGCAAGCCACTATTTATTTTAAAAAGTTGATAATGACCTGAGTTATGGGGAGTGCTTTCCTGTGATAAATACCCTTGAAAAATGCCATTTCCTTAGTTGCCATTTTTGTCTTTTCCATATTACATAACAGCAAGCATATTCTAGAGAAGGAAAATGGCTAGGTGTTTGTATTATATGTCACTCAATGCTTCCATTCCCATCACGGTGTGGAATGTTTAATTTCTAAACTCTAAGTGCTTAATGACTACTGGTTATTTTCTCTCCTCTACAAACATTACCTGTTTTAGTTGCAGTTCATGGAATTCCGCTGATATAATAAACAGTAATATATGAAACCCTCCAGGGTATTCTCCCCTTCTTCGTTGAGCAGATAACTTCCAAGTTACTTTTCTACTTAAAGATAATATGATTTTATTTGATCCTGAAGCTGGCACGTTTGGGTTTTCAAAGATTTTTAATTGCAGTTAGTATTCTATATTAATATTTTTTAAACTAGAGATGCCTAATCTCAAAGCTTAACTCAACCTCCACTTTACAATACGGTCAGAGTTACCAAACTGAAATACTATTTGCTGGAGTACTACATTAATGGAGAGAGAAGATTACTCTTCAGAAAAGACAATGTCCAAATAAGAATGAAAGAAAACTAAGGCTAGTGGGGGGGGGATTTAAAACTGGATTTTAATATTGTCCTAGAATGCACCAATCTTATAATTCAGTAAACTCTCCAAGCATATTTCATTTCATGAACTACATGTGTGCTAAAACATTAGCAGTAAATAGTCATTTCAGTTTTAATAACTTCAAAAGGGGGAAAAAAGGGCACTCATTTAGAAATCCCAAAGTGATGCACATAGTAGAGAGAATTCCTTTATGTTAACAATTTCTGCCAAAATTGTTATTTTAAATTGAAGTTTTTCCCTGTATGAAATATCCTGTTCACGAAAAATATTTTTTTGTTATTAAGTTGTTAAAAAATGAAGTACTTAATCTGTATCATTAGATATAAAACTAAACAGCATTAAAATTGGACTTGTTCTGCCTTCCGTCTGGATGTGACTAGTTTAGAAGGTGATGTTTAGACACATCATATTCTAGAATAATAAAACAAAGACATATTCTAAATTCTAAAGTTGAGAAAGCAACAGAAAAACAAGCAAAGAACTCAGAAGTTGAAATGCATAAAAATGCCATCCAAAGACTTTTATCTTGTAACTATAGATGTGACAAATAAAATTGGCAAGCAAATTAGGAAAAGTGAGGGACCATCTGCTAAATTTGAACTCAGATATGTAGAAAAATATCTGTTATCTAGAATACTTATAATCAGCAGAAGCTTTAGCCTAGAACTTGCCTGTGGCTTGACATGTGCATGTGCATTTACTTTATAAAAGAAAACTCAGTGTTAGGTAAGGATAAAACAAATAAACATCTACTCCCTCAATAAAACTAAATTTTAAAAATGTGGCCCTTCTTTGTTCAAACCAAAGATTTTGCCCCAAATCACAGGCTTATCCTAACTGTTCTCCTTGCCATCTGGAGGTTGGCCTATCAACAGTAACAGCCACAGACAAAAGATTAAGTCTACAAAAAGATGATACTTAAAATAGATTTAATAAAACTAAGAGTGCACTCTTGTTAAAGAAATGATTTGATAAACAGAGGACAGTGAATGTTCACCACGGGAAGTAGCTGAAAGGGCTTTTTTCAGCTCATTATCTGATATTGAATCTAGAAGGATTAATGCAGACATTTTGGTGTGCCATGTACATTTTTGATTGCAGTAATTAGAACCATGATTAAATGATCCCATGCAAACCGGTAGGAAGGAAAACAGAGCTTACCCTCTGACTTAACATTTCATCAGTTGTTGAGGCTTCTATGTTTTAAATGTGGCATGGCTACCTTATAAAAAAGTTCAGTCGTCTGAAACATTTCCACCAAAAATTCATTAATATAATGCAAGTATGTTTGGATATTTTACTTTCATATACTCAGCTATGTAATTCTCTTAGCAGGAAAGATTCTTATATGAAAAAATGGCAATGGTAAAATGCATAATATGAGATTTCTGCAGAAACAGCAAATGCCTTGGGACTATATTCTCTAAGGATATTTTGAGATAAGATGTAGAAAAGAATTCTTCTAACGGTAGTAAAAAATGGTTAAAATATTTTTGTAGAAAATGTTGTCAATTCATTCTAGTATATTAATTGAAATAAAATTATGAATAGTGAATTCTATAGCAAACACAACTTCAATAATGTACAATATCATTTTTGTTTTTTAGCTTGATTTCCACCAAATAGATTCAAAGATACACATATACAGACACATTAATTATTCTATCTTTTGATACGGTTGGCCTTATCCTGTGATCCTTTTTCCTTTAATATTTAGGGAAAAGAAGAGTTAATCTGTTTTATATAGATACCCAGTTAAATTGAGTTCTATAATATTAATCCATGTTATATAGAAACCCATTTGAATTGAGTTCTACAACATTTATTGCTATTCAGAAACAAATATTTAACTTAATGAATTTATGCCTTGGAAGTATTTGGTATAAATTTGTATTGAGGAAAAGGGATCATAATTAGATGAATATAAGAAAAATCATGATATTTTGTAATTTAAAAAATTATAACAATAATTGTATTTGTCTTTACTTACTTCAGCTTTGTTAGGGTGGATTTGTATATAAACTGTAATGTATGGCTCAGAAAATCACAAAGCTTCTTTCTGGAAAATGGATTATAAATGGGCAAGAGTTGAAGTGTGAGTGTTAACAATCCACTTTAAAAAAAAAAGTCCAGGTTAGGGATGATGGTATCTTGGACCATGTGGAGATTTGGATGGATTTTGGCAATATTTGCAGAACTTGCTAAGAGATTAGAAAGAAAGAAATCAAGGAGAATTCTATCTTTGCTGGGATAACTGGATTGATGTCAGTGCCTTTTTCCAAGAAAGGGGAGATTGGCAAAAGGAATAATTTTAGGGTAGTGAATGAGAAAAAGAATTCTATTATTGGACATGCTAAGTTAAAACCTGTTCAATTAGATTGAGTTCTCTGAAAGCAGAGGCTGGGGTGAAGATTCTTATGAAAATATTTTGTTGAAGAAACAATCTCATGAGGAACCTCTAAGAAAGCGAGAGAAAGGATAGGGAAGGGGAAGTAGGTGGATGAGTCTGTGATTTCATTTGAAGTGGAATCTCAGGATCCTGCGAAGAGCTCCAAAGCATTATTTACTCCCAGAGTAGATCTTGTCATGAGACAAGGAGGCCACATTATCCAGTCATTGGCTGCAGGCTGTTCTTGGGGAGATGTTTAAACTCCAGAGGCAGCTGGTCCCCAACAGTTTAAATCAATTGCTAGAGAAGGGTGAAGTCTGTGCCCTTAGCACCAACACTTGCAATCATTGCAATGTGCATTCCCTGACTTGGTAAAGGAGATCTGGACAAGGCACCAACTGCATCCTACTACAACATCCAAATGGAGTTCAAAAGATAAGTCAGCAGGGTGATAAACATTTGTTACTGCACCTGAGAACTGTGGCAAAGTGACCCCATAATTTCCAGTTTAAACTGATAACTGACCTTTTGCTGCAAGCCTTTAGAATTATATAATCTTTCCATGCCTCTTGCAAAAAGTTTCCTCAGTCATCTGTAGAGCCCTGAGCTTCCTAGATCATCTGGCTTATCATCATCATACTATGTCATTGTTGGCAGATTTTAAAGGGAACCATAGAAAGGCAGCCAGTTAGAGATGAAGGTAAATGCTGGAGGAGAACCATGCAATGAAGTTTATGGACCACCAGTAAGTTTTTTCACTTGTTACAAAATTTCATATAATGGTGGCAGTAAACAAGTAATACTAAGTTTTCTATTTTCCAGAAATTTGTGAAAGTCCAGCAAATTTTGAGGATTATTCTTAATTGAACATGAGTGTGGATCTGAGTGAACTACCAGTATGAACATGGTGATGGGTGATTCAATTGGTTGTTTATGGTCTGTACACTTATCTCTCTCTCTCTCTCTTTTTTTTTTTTTTTTTTTTTTTGATTGGAAAGAGAATGGAGACTCCAACGTGAATCATCTGGACTGATGGTGAGGAAGAAGCAATTTTCCAAAGTAAAAGTAAGGTCCTGTAATGCTGTAATCAAAAGAAGATATGCTTAGCAGTCTAAATACCACATACCTAGACTTTCTCCCCCAGCCAAGATAGAATTCTAGGGATAGGGTTCAGCCTACCACATGAAAAAAAGAAACAAACTGACAAAATATGTGAAACAATGGAGTCATAACAAAAGGACAATAACCCCTGAAAGTTGAGAAACAAAATAGGTGGGCCTCAGTGTACTAAACTGAGAGCTTTTCCAGGCTGTGTCACAGGGAGATGAACTCAGGCAGAGCCTCGTGGAGTCCTGAGGTGAGAAGATGGAGCTGATGGTCCAATGAGAACAAGTTGGCTAGAGATTGTGGGACAAAGTCCTGAAGAAGAAAGCTGGGCAGAAAGAGCACACCAGACATCTGTACGGGTACCCTTTGAGTACTCAGCACGTTACCGATCAATACATGGGTGTGAGAGAAAACACCCGAGCACAGGGAAAGAAAGGCTTAGAGAGAACAAGACCTGGTGCTCACACAGAGCCTGTTTCCAGCAGCCAGACTGGAAAAGATCTGGATTCATGAGGCATTAGTAGGGATGGCTCAGAAAAGTCTCAATTCAGTAGTGAGGGAAAATTTGCCATCAACTAAACAGGCTCTGGTGCCACCTAAAAAATCATACAAGCAAGAACAGAAAGGACAAGCTGTTAACAAATAACTACATCACCAAGCAAGCTCAAGAATATTTAGAGGAACACAAAATTATCAAGACCCAAAAAGGTGAAATTCACAATATAAAATATAAAATAAACCAAACTGAATTTTGTAGAGATGAAAAAGACTCTGTTTGATATGTAAAATACGCTGAATGGTATAAATGGGAGATTTATTAATGCAGAAGAAAACTTGTGTACTTGAAGACACAGTAATGGCAACTAGACAAAATGAAATGCAGAGAGAATAAAATGAATTTTAAAAAAAATTGAAAAGCATCTGTAAGCTGTGGGACAATTTCCCACAATTATCTGTGTATGAGTGGCCTCATATACAGATAATTAAGGATTAAGAAAGAATTAGGGAAAATGTGTGTATTGTAGTAGCAAAAATAGTCATTGTCAGCGTTAAAGTCTTGATATCTTCCAGAGAAAACAATTATGAACTTGAACGGGACTAAGAAAATGTGGATTTCTTTTAGGGCTTCGGTTCTTTCTTTGTTTAAATTGCCAGTCCCTTAGCACCAGTTAATGCAGGGAACATTCTCAAATAACCATGACTGCAGCATCCACTATATCCCTTCTTATTCTTAGATAATCTGCTCTCAATTTGTGCTTTGGGGACATCTCTTTGAATCCATATTTCCTTTATTTAATATTCAGTCAGATCAGCACTCATATTCAATTAAGAACAACCCTCAAAACTCACTAAATTTTCACGAATTTCTGGAAAATAGAAACCTTAGTATTATTTGTTCATTGCCACTATTATCCATATGAAATTCTGTAACAAGTGAAAAAACTTATCAGCATTGCATAAACTTCATTGCATGGTTCCACTCCAGTGTTTCCCCCTATCTATCTGCATGGCTTTCTAAGGCTCCCTTTAAAACCTGCCAAGGAAAACACATTTATTTCCCTGCAGTTAAAGCATCAAAGGTACCACACAGAAACCCATTCCCATGAAACCCAAATAAAAACATAAAGAAGACTGTTGGTAGACTAAATACATTTCAGGCCTTTTCCAGGTTTCTATTTAAATGCACAGTCTAATTTTCACTTGGTTGACTCTCTTCTTTATTAAGCCCTGGGCACATGACCCCAGGGCTTACTTTCATGGCTTTGCAATAGCAATGATGACAGCTAAGGCTAAACAGGGGCTCACACTAGCCCCTGCAGTGCCAAGAGAAGCACGTCATGCTGGTTTTTGTATTGGAATGCCAACAAGTCAGCCCTGGCAGAATCCTGCTTGAAAACAACACATGGGGCAAAATGGGCACTTAATAATTGCTTGTTATGAATGATTATTTGCATGCATGTCATAATTGAATAATTTTCTATATTCCTTGGCCTGAACCTAAGGTGCCTGGGGAGTTTAGCTGACAAAACACAAAGCTAAAACCCAATTTAGTTTGTTGTAGTTTGCAAACCTTTCTTTATGTGGATTCTGGCCACTTAAGGATTAGAGTATCTAAAATAAAGGCATTGAGCCAAAATGGCACTACATTTATTAACATATCAAGGTTGCATTGTGTTTTTAATAGTTAACTCAAAAATTAAAATTCATTTGCTTTCATGTTTTCTTTCCTCTTGCTATTTTTTTCAAGATGGACTTTGTCCAAGAGGCAATTTTGATATGTTGTGGAAATATGTGCCTCACAGTGAAGAAAATGGCATAAGAATGACCATTTGAAGGCATAATAAAGGAATTTCTATGAGCAAATGCTATTTAAGAAGGAAATTTGTTTTTTATTTTCATGCCTTTCCTCAATGTAGGGCCTTAAAATGTGGTTTACTTTAGAGGTTATTTATTGGCTTTGGGAATAAGGGATGGTCTAATTATCCGTGGGATACAAAATTCCCATGGCAGTAGCTATTATGTAGTAGTTCAGTAGTCATATATGGGACATCGACATGCAGAATGAGACTGACAGTGCTGTTCAGGAAGTACTACAGAGATTCATGAATTCCTGGAAATGGGGAAACCTTTCTCGGGTCAAATCATGCTGATCTCTCTTAGCTAAAATGTAGAGCCAGGTTCTTCTCATAAAGCCCACTTGGGTTGTAGAAAGGAATGCTCATTTTTGGAACAGAGAACTACATGATAATAGAAAAAAGAGAGAGGTCACTCCAGTGGAAACAGAAAGCAGCACCTTGCATGGGTGTCTCCTTTCGTTGTGTGCAATCCACAGTAAAATAACTAGCACTCTAGAAATCATTGAGGAAATGTCCTAATGCTCAAAGTCTAAATGCAGGCAAAAAAAAAAAAAAAAAGAGAGAGAGAGAGAGAAATCTCTGCAAGTGTGATTCCAAACACTAGTTGTTTGCAAGCCCCAGAGTAATAATCATGTTTGCGGAAGTGCTTGTGTCAACCAAAAGCAGGACAGTGCCTTGAACTCATTCGAGAAGGCCTGATAGTCACTGGCTTTTGATGCCCCCAAAGGATGCCAATTTCTTTAAAACAGCAATAACAACTGTGTGTCAGTAGAAGAAGAATAAAATTTAATTTCTAGTTTAGAGATTTACAAAACCTATTTTTAAACATGCTATCTTAGTTTCCTGGCTGCAATGACAAATACCACACAACGGGTTGACTTGAACAATGGGAATTTATTGGCTCAATGGGCAAAGCTGGAAGGCTTGCTTCCTCTTGGGGTGGCCGACCATAGTGGAGCTCCTTGGCTTTCCTATCACAGGGTGAAGTCCTCTCCAGAACCTTCTGGGTCCTACTGCCTTCCGGCTTCCACCTTCTCACCTGTGCCTTCTCTCTATAAGGCATCTAGGACCAGGATTAAGACCCATCCTGATTCAGTTGGCCACACCTTAACTAAAAATAACATCTTTGAGTTGTTCTATTTACAATGGGTTCACACCCACACAAATGGGATTAAGATTAAGAATGTGTTTTTTCTGGGGTACTTATAACTCAATCTGCCACTTGGTGAATTTAGTGAAGACATACAATGTATTTTAAATCTGATTTTCCACCTGAAATATCCCATATAAGACATTCATGCTCCCCCAAATTGCAATTTTAGCTTTAAGGACTTCTTAACTCTGTGCTTATTTCAGTTTGATCCATCACCCCCTTTCACCAAAATTCCAACATTCACACAGCCATGGTGAAGCTATACCTTTGGCTGAGTACTGCCATGAAGTTCAATTAGTAGTTCTCTAAATGTTACCCTACTACCATTCAAAGCTTTGCCTCATCAATCTCTTCATCACATTCATTCACTCTTAGAATAACAATTTATTAAATGTTATTACCTTCCCACCAGACACTGGCCAGGGCACTGGGGACAGGAATTTATACTCTAGAGGTTGGAGAAATACAGGAATATATTATATAGTATATAAGAATGTGATGAAACCTGGTATGGAGAAAAGTAAAGCAAGGAAGGTGGATCAGAAGTGCTAGAAAGGTATTGAGTTTTAAGTAGGGTAGCCATGTCAGGTTACATTTGAGCAAAGTCTTGAACTTGGTAAAGGAGAAGCCAGTTGGTTATTGGGAAGAGGAACATGAGACACTTGCGACTAGCTAAGTGTGTTTGAGGAATAGACTTGGAGGACAGTAATGGAAAATGAAGCCATAGAAGTAAATGAGGACAAGTTGGGTAGAACCTGTAGGACCTGGTCACAACGTCAGCTTTTACCACGTATGAAATGGGGAGCATTGGCGAGTTTTGAGCTGAGCAGTGACGTGGCCTCATGTAAGCTTTTAAAAAGGATCATTCTAGATGCTTTATTGATCAGAAACTATAAAGGGACAAAGGTAGACTTATTAGAAAGCAGGTAAGAAATGGTGGTAACATGGGCCCAGAAAGAGCATGGAGGTGGTGGCAAGAGGTCAGGCTGCGTAGCTTTGTGTACAAAGTGTCATCACAGGTCCCTGTGGACTTCATTTTGCCTCAGTGCACATTGCAAGGATGGATTCCCTCCATGTGTCCAAACAGCCCCGGAGCATCACATTCCAAGAAATCCACCATTAGAAGAACTGAATTCCATTTCCAGTTAGAAAATGCAATGGAAAAATGTGAATGGCCCAGAGCGAGTCATATGACTATCTTACAGTAGGGTTGACTGACTAAATTTGGGTGTAAAATCCAACTCTTTCCTGAATTCCCACATCAGGAGACCTTACAGAGATATCACTGCTAAAATTCTACTTTGGCAACACTTTTCAAAAATCACTTGGACCACTTTTCAGTCTGCCGCCATATAAGGACCTATAAATTTTTTTCAGCTTACAGGCCTTGGAGGGATCAATTAATAGAAATTTTTCCAAATGTAATTTTATAAAGAAATTGGCCAAGGAGTAGCAGAGCTCTCTATTTCATTCTGCTCCTCTTCTGCTTCTGAAAGAAAAGCTATTTCATATGATAGAGGAAGAATATCAAGACTAGACCAAAATTGTGACTGAAAATAAGTTGTATGGTTCATTCATATGCTAATCTGCACTACAGTGGTGGAAATGTAAAAATCTAAACTCGATTACTATTCTACAGCGTATCTATGTCTTTTTTATTAAAGTATTGCCAGCTCCAAACCCTGTACCTGGCACATCATAGCAAAGCAATAAATCCTTATTGAATGAATAAATTAATCTCAACACACTGAAAATGATGATTTTTCAACTTGCTTTCTTGTTTGCTGCTCTTTGCTGAAGGATGTAACAGCATGTCATATCAGGGAATGAAGGAGAGATGAATTTATCACCCTTGTTTTAAAAGTTAAGATCAATGTATCTAGCTCGGCATTGAGAGAATAGTTTCAAGTTACTCTCTGTTTTTCTGTCCAGATAAAATGATTTGCTTCAAAAAGACAATATGTTTCTTAAAACCCTATTGGGAGGACTGGAAACATTTTCATATATTTTCAAATTTTAATATATTCTCCAGGCTTTATTTCTCTCAGAGATCAGTTTATCCCACTAGTTTTCAAATACTCCTTCAAAGACTTTACAAACCAGTTTTGGAGGCAAGGAACAAATATACATAAAGTTAAATTATGACATAAATATGATAGTACATTGTGTAAGAAAGAGAAGAATGACCACAAATGGAGCATGATATTCCATAAACATCTGTCTATTATTGGGAAAAGGGGACATGGACACTTACACACACCACTGGGACCATATGATACAAATATAAAATAGGGTGTATTGGTAGGGGAGGCAGTTAGCAGCAGAGAAGGAGCACAAAATGAAATGTGAACTTTCATTTTCCCACACAGCTATACTTAGGCCAGCTATAGCCAGACTGGCTCCAAAAAAGAGATCCCACACTCATAATGCTCCAAAAATTATAGGGAAAGGGGAGCAGGTAACATCTAGGCATCTCCGTAACAAGGGAACTTTCTCAGTCCCCATGCCTAGAGGCTGATTGCAACCAGTACTTTTCTTGAATTAATGCTCGCCTTCTGAGCAAGCTTTTTGCTTCATCTCACCTCACCTTTGAATGACAAGAGCAACAGTTTGGTCACCTGATCACCAATAAGATACAGGTTCTTTAGTTTTGTTAACATAAAGATGAACACTTGTTTAAGTGTACTTATCAAGATTGTGGCTATTATTACTTTTTAAGATAGAGAAAAGGATATTCACTTTAAAATCTTGATTTATTAATTGGAGTATGAAGAAATTTTTGTAGCCTCCTTTACAAAAAATAAACATACAATGACCTTATGAGTCACCACTTTAATTGGTTAGACACACCTTGAATTTGTAATCACTTGCAAATTGTAAATTTATTACACAAACAAGGGCAAAAGAGAAATGTGGGTGATATGGTTATTTTATTTCCATCCTATCAACTTCAACGAGCAGCTGACATCACTCAAGAAACACACCTAGTTTGGGAATAGGAGCTGGAGATTACATGAGATTTCAGTTATATCTGAGTCTTCTCTAGAGGGAAAATGGAAAACCTAATTTTGCACTTGCAATTACTGAGTAAGTAGGCAAGCCTCGACACCTGGCTCAGCGTTTGGCAATCCATTAGCCAGATGTTCTCAAGACGTCTTGGCCCCTTACCTGCTGCCAGCCGGTTTGGGTTTCACAACTGCCTGCTTTAGGAACCTAGGTCTTCCAGCCCTGGATAACTGTGAAAAAACCACCCAAACCTGGGATAGTAGGTGGAATTCACTACCTTTTTCATGTGGCAATGTGACCTAAAAAGACTCAATGGCAGATAGTATAGTACACATGCCTAAGAACTTTAGACAAATATATTACATAACATTAAAATAATGTACATCTGATTTCCAGTGAGTAATGGGAACAGAGCAAGGTGTTTATGTTGCTTGAGTAGCTTAGTTCCCAGGTAGAGTTAATTTAGAAGAACCAGTGCTTATTCAATCAGTTACCTCTCCTCTCAAATGTGTCTTAAAAAGAAAATGGGGCCATACCTAAAAAGCTGTGTAATTTTGGAAAGGAAATGACAAGAACAAAAATATATTTTGGTGTGATGAATTGCACTGATTAGAGAAGCTGTGCATTTACAGAACAATCTTGCATAAAACACAGATTCCTACATACCACCCTACTGCCAACACCTTGCATTGGTGTGGAACATTTCTTACAACTGATGATAGCCCATTTTTATAATTGTACTATTAATTAGAGTCCATGGTTTAACTTAAGGCTCACTGTGTAGTGTAGTTTCATGGAGTTTTTTCTAAAAAAATTTTATTGTGTTACCATATATACAATTTAGAATTTCTCCTTTAAATCATATTCGGATATATCTTTTAGTGCTGTTAATTGCATTCACAATGTTGTGTTATAATCACCACCATCCATTATCAAAACATTTCCATCATTCCCAAATAGGAACCCTGTACATTTTAAGCCTGAACTCAGCATTCCCTATCCATGCATTGATTGAGTTTTGACCTTGTATTTATGGGGTAACCTTTGGTTTTGGTGTCCTATCCTTGCTAATAGTCTATTAAATATTTTTGCATTTATGTTCATGAATAAGAGTAGTCTATGATTATTTTATTGTACTGACATTGTCAGGGTTGGCATCAGAGTTATGCTAACCTCAGAAAATGAGTGGAAAACTGATCTCTCCACTCTTTTCTGAATGAGTTTGTCTAGAATTTGTAATATGTATTACCTTGATATTTGATAGTATACACCAGTGAAGCTTTGTGGGTTTGGAGATGTCTTTGTAAGGTTTTTATTTATGAATTCAAAATTTCTCAGATAAATATATCACTAGGCTGATTTTATACTTCTTATGGTCATTTTAGTAACATGCATTTCAGGGAATTTATTCATTTGTGTAAGCTGTCAAAATCATTGATATAAAGCTGGTTATAATATTTGTAATGATATCCCCTCTATTATTCTTAATGTTGTATTTTCTCTCTCTCTCCTTTTCATAATTAGTCTAGCTAAGGGTTTACTGATTTTTCTAATCTTTTTAAAACAATTAACTTTTGATTTTTTTATTTTACTTGGTTGGTTGTTTTTTGTTTCATTGATTTCTACTTTTATCTTTATCATTTACTTCCTCTTACTTACTTTGGGTTAATTTGCCCTGCCTTTCTAGTTTCTTTAAGTAGAAGTTTGATCATTGATGTAAACTTTTCTTCTTTTCTAATATAAGCATTTATATTTAAAATTTCCCACAATCCTTTAGCTACATCCTACAACTTTTGGCATATGTTTCTTTTTTAAATTTTGATTCAGTTCAAATATTTTCTAATTTCTCTTGTGATACATTCCTTGACTGATGTTGTTTACAAATGTGTTGCTTGATTTTCTGATTCCTTCTTCTATTATGTTTACTCTTCCATTAATTCATTCAATGAATTTATTTCAGATATTGTCTTTTATGATTCTAGAATTTCCTGTTTTTTCTACTTTCAGCTTCCAAATCTTTTCTGAAATTCTCACATCACATCTTTTACAGTAGACTCTTTAACAAATTCATCACTGTTATTTAAAGTTCTTGCCTGTTATCTCCTACAGCTGACCTTTCTGTACATCTCTTTCTATTGACTGATTTTTCCCTGGGCAATGTATTGTACTTTCTGTTTTTTATCATGTCTAGTAATTTTTGATTGTATACTAGACTTTGTGGATGACATGTTGTAAATATTCTGTGAGTTCTGTTATCTTCCTCTGTTTGCTCCAGTGGGCAGGTAACCTTGAATTTGTGAAGGTTTGGTTTTAGGCTTTGTAAGGTTGGTCTATTTTTGCTTTACTCTTAATCCTAGGGTGTGACTCTTTTGATAGTTTGATGAAAAGTCACAGGCGCTTGCCAAGTCCTTCTAATTTGGCAGGATTTAAACTCTACTCTATGTCCCCTGAGTTGACTGCCAGTTGAAATCTCTGCTCAGCTACTTCAGCCATCCTGTTGTTGTTTTCCACTTTCCCAGGGGCTCTAAGAGTCCCAAATTCAATTCCCTGATCCTCAGGCCAAAATGACTACAGGTTTTATGACTACAAACCATTTTCATTTTATTTCCAATCCCATTGCCTCATCACTAGAGAGTACTCTCCAGGGAAAAGTCATTAAAATTGTATTTTAAAATTTTCCTATTTTGTGTTACATTCTCCCCAAATGTTTTTCTGGGAATTCTGATGAAAGCATGAAGGTTGTACCCATTGTCCTTCTGCTTGGGTAAAATCAGCTTTTAGCAGTCTCTGCAAGTCACAGAGTGGTTAACTAATTTTGTTATCAAGAAATGAAAAAACGATCAAGCAATTGCACTCCAAAGCCTGAACTCTCAAACTACTACAAACACTGCCTCTTATTCTCTTAAGAGGTGTGCCTTGCCCATAAAACTTTATTTCCTTAACTGCAGGGCACCTTTAATATGTTGTTATGTTTTCTCAGAATGTGTAACATGCTAATATGTTGATAAATCCAGTGGGTATGCTAGTAGATTGGCTCACCAAATAGCAAAGCAAAACAAAAAGACCTACCTGATTTGTAGTATTTGATGAGTATTATACCAAGACTGATTTCATACTGATGATGGTTTAACAATTGGCTGGCAAGATTACAGAATATTTAGCAATCAGCTCTCCTGGATGAATCTTCCCACTTCTTATGACTTTCACAGAGGAAGGTATAGGAAGATACAATATGATATGTATATTTTCCTTCTCCCTTTCCAACCCCATCCCATTTCTTTCTCTCTATTTCAACAAAAATAGAAAAAAAATACTTTAGGAAAATCTTTCTAAAGCAAATTCTTACTTTCTAAATGAAATGCTAATCAACAATGAAAAATCTGACTGGAGTTTTGAAAGTCCTCTTTGGGTGCTAAGAAGCAGCATAGAGAGGTATGGAATTTAGTTAGTCCCCTGGAACAACTAATAAACAACCAGGAACAACAGGAAAATAATCTGGAACAACTGCTGGGGGACAACCATGACGGTCTACACATCATAAACCAACCTGGATTGGGTGAAATGGCTGAGATCACAGCATAAAATCTGTAAGTAAAAACTGCAGAACCATGCCAGGAGCCCCCTTCCCCCACAGCAGGCTGAGCTGCAAGACCTCGCTGTGGGAAAAAGCAGCATTCCTAGAGCAAGCAACTATAGCTCAGCTCAGCTCCAACTGGACTGCTGAACACAAGCTACAAACATAGACAAGCAGCAAAGTACCCTGAGGTCACTCCCAGTGGAGAGGAGGTGGGGCTGATGGAGAGGAAAAAAAAATAATTAAAAAAAAGAAGAAAAAATACAGAGACTTTTAGAGACTGACCTTAGAGAGCTGGAAAACACCAGTGCCCCAGGAAGGGGAGCCCAGAAGACCAGGTGCTCTATCTAACTGATGGGTGAAATTGAGGGGCCATGGACTGGCTCTGAAGGGGGGCTTTCCTTCCCTTTTTTTCCCTCAACCTGAGTGGTTAAAGTGGAGCCTCAGCCATTTTCAGTTCACAGCACTCTGACCCAGACAGGGGTGGAGTTGACAGAGTCAGAGAGACAAAGGAGTAATTCAAATGCAGAAAATAGCTCCCTAGGGGGTGTATCTTCCCTAAGAGGAAGAAGGTGGGCCCAGTTCAAGAGCATGCCCTCCCCTCAGAACTCAGATTCCAAGGCCTGGGAAAAACAGTCAAAACAGGAACAACCTAAGTTAAGAATTAAAGGGGCCAGACCTCTTTACACCAGTCAGGAGTGACAGGCTGACAGGTGCCACCTGCTGGGCAGGTTAGGAAAAGCACAGTGGCTAGATATCAAACAGGAAAGTCTGTCAATTTCTAAGACACACCCTCAGGTAGACTTGAAACTGAATTTAACCCCATTCTGAGACCTGAACCCATTCTGTTCTGGGAAAATCTGATTGGGATAACTGGGGAAGCCAGATGCCTAGGCAGCAGAGGACTACAAACTACACTGGGAAGAGTGGAGAGATGGCCCAGCCAAAGAAACAAACTTACACCTCAATCAAGATACAGTTGAGATATTTTTTCACTTTAATGAAACAGTCAATTAAAGATTTTCAAAGAAATGTGCTAAAGTAAATCAAAAACCAAATCAATGAGTTCAGGGAAGATATGGCAAAAGAGATGAAGGATATAAAGGAAACACTGGGCAAACATAAGGTAGAAATTGAAAGTTTGAAAAAACAACTGGCAGAATCTATGGAAATGAAAGGCACAACACAAGAGATGACAACCACAATGGAGACATACAAGAGCAGAGTTCAAGAGGCAGAAGAAAACACTCAGCAACTGGAGAATAAGACACCTGAAATCCTACACACAAAAGAACAGATAGGAAAAAGAATGGAAAAATACGAGCAATGTCTCAGGGAATTGAATGACAACATGAAACATATGAATGTACCTATCATGGGTGTCCCAGAAGAAGAGAAGGGAAAAGGGGCAGAAGCAATAATAAAGGAAATAATCAATGAAAATTTCCCATTTCTTATGAAAGACATAAAATTATAGATCTAAGAAGTGTGGCATACCCCAAACAGAATAGATCTGAATAGACCTACACCAAGACACTTAATCATCAGATTATCAAACGTCAAAGACAAATAGAGAATCCTGAAAGCAGCAAGAGAAAAGCAATCCATCACATACACAGGAAGCTTGATAATACTATGTGCAGATTTCTCAGTAGAAACCACAGAGGCAAGAAGGAAGTGGGGTGATATATTTAAGATACTGAAAGAGAAAAACTGCCAACCAAGAATCCTATATCCAGAAAACTATCCTTCAAATATGAGGGAGAGTTTAAAATATCCTCTGACAAACAGACAATGAGAGAGTTTGTGAACAAGATACCTGCCCTACAGGAAATACTAAAGGGAGCACTACAGACAGATAGGAAAAAACAGGAGTGAGAGGTTTGGACCACAATTTTGGGTGACTGTAACACAACAATGTAAGTACACTAAACAAAGGTGACTGTGAGTATGGTTGAAAGAGAAAGGATAGGAGCATGTGGGACACCAGAAGGAAAGAGGAAAGATAAAGACTGGGACTATAAAACTCAGTGAAACCTAAAGTGCTCAACAATTGCAATAAAATATACAAAAATGCTTTTACAAGAGGGAGAACAAATGAATGTCAACCTTGCAAGGTATTAAAAATGGGATGGTATTGGCGGAAAAATACCATCAATGCAAACCAGAGACTATAGTTAACAGAAACATTGCACTGTGCTTCCTTTAATGTAACAAAGACAATATACCAAAGCTAAATGCCTATAAGAGGGGGATGTAAGGGAGGAATATGGGACTCTAGGCATTGATGATGACTCTTTATACTTTAGTTTAATTTCATCTTCCCTTTTGTTGCTTTTTAGCTGTCATTTTTTTTCTCTCTTTTTCTTTTTCTTTTGTTTCTCTACCTTCTTTGACTCTTCCTCCTCCTTTGTGGAAGAAATGGAGATATCCTTAGATAGATAGTGGTGATGGTCATGAATTCATAAATACATGATTATACAGGAAACCACTGATGGTTTACTAAGGATGGAATGTATGTGGGTGAACAAAACCATCTTAAAAAAAAAACAAAAACAAAAAATGGGATGATGAAGAAACCCTGAAGGCACTATATTGAGTGAAATAAGTCAGACACAAAAGGGCAAATACTGTATGATCTCACTGATATGAACTAATTCTAACACACAAACTCATAGACATGAAATATAAGTTATCAGGATATAGAATGAGGCAAAAATGGGGACACCCACCCCATACACACATAATTATGAACAGAATGTTTAACTAGGCTGAACTTAAGTATTTGGAAATGGACAGAGGTGATGGTAGCATGTTACTGTGAGAATGATTAATGGGGGTGAATGGTGTGTGAATGGAAATAGGAAGATTAAAGTCATGTATGTCACCAGACAGAAAGTTAGAGGTTAAAATATGAGAATGTATAAAACAGTGAATCTTGTGGTGGACAATGTCCATGATTAACTGTACAAATATTAGAAATTTCCTTCATGAACTAGAACAAATGTATGTCACTATAACTAGAAGTTAATAATGCAGGGGTATACAGGGAAAAAAATATACCTATTGCAAACTCTGTACTACAGTTAATAGTATTTTAACATTCTTTCATCAACAGTAACAAATGTACCATACCAATACCATGAGTCAATAATGGAGGGGGTGGGGCTAGGTGTATGAGAGGATTTGAGCTTGCTTTATTGTTTTTATTTCTTTTCTGGAATAACAGATGCACGGCTGTATGATGGTACCATGGGCAACTTATTGTGCACATTGAATGATTGTATGGTATGTGAACAATCTCAATAAAATTGAATTTTAAAAAAATCCACTTTGGGGACCTCAAAAACAACAACAACAACAACAACAAGTTAGAATTGATAAAATAAGAGGATGGAGTTTAATCAATTAGAGATCAAAAGAGAGCATCCTAAAATGCTATAAGTATATGGCAAAAGGATTAAATCAAAAGAATCTGTTTATTAATACAAATGCTATGATGACTACATGTATTGTCTAGAGATGGTGTGCATAAATTCATTCATATTTCTTGACAGCAATATCCAGGAGATAAAGTATTGCCTACTTTTGCAAATTATGTAGTAAAACCTTCAAAGAGACATTCATTTGTTGTTGCTTTACCTAGTGCAACCAATGGAATCCATCCAAAGCTAGAAATAAGGTATATAAGAAATGATGCAAATTCCCCATTGTTTTAGATTATTTTATTTGAATAGGTAAATAAGAGATATCCCATTTCCTGCATTAATTTACTAAAACTCATTTTTATTGTTCAGCTTAGTGTTGATTTAGAAGTTTAAAAGAACTCAAAGTAAATAGGTACCAACATATGAATCATCTCTCAGAGCCAAGGGTCTTCTTGAGTCAAGGTGACCACTTTCCTGTTTTAATTTTCAGCATTTCTTTTCTTCTCTGACCCCCATATTCATTTCAGAGAATACAATCTTTTTAAAATTTTAGAGTATGGTAATTTCTTACTTTAATAGTGTGTAAGCATTGTTAATCATGTAGAAAGCTGAAGTTGTAGCTAATTCATATGAAAGATCCTTTCTGCAAGTGATTTATATTTACAGTAACAAAAATCAGCCAGAAAATGACTCAATATGGTTTCATTTTATAAGACTTTTCCATTCTGTCCATGCTTCTTACTGTGTGTTAAAACTGATTGTGACACTGCCGTCCCCCCTACGTGGGATCTGACACCCATGGCTGTAAATCCCCCTGGCAACATGGAATATGACTCCCAGGGAGGAACCTAGACCCAGCATCGTGGGATGGAGAACATCCTCTTGACCAAAAGGGGGATGCAAAATGAAATGAAATAAGTTTCAGTGGATGATTCCAACAGGAGCCAAGAGGTCACTCTGGTGGGCACTCTTATGTACAATATAGACAACCCTTTTTAGGTTCTAATGACTTGGTATAGCTAGAAGTAAATACCTGAAACTATCAAACTACAGCCCAGAACCCTTGAATCTTGAAGACGATTGTATAACAATGTAGCTTATGAGGGGTGACAATGTGATTGGGAAAGCCATAAGGACCACACTCCCCCTTGTCCAGTGTATGGATGGATGAGTAGAAAAATGGGGTCAAAAAAAAAAAAGCACCCAGTGTTCTTTTTTACTTTAATTGTTCTTTTTCACTTTAATTTTTATTCTTATTACTTTTGTATGTGTAATGAAAATGTTCAAAAATTAATTTTGGTGATGAACATACAACTATATAATGGTGCTGTGAACAATTGAATGTACGCTTTGTATGACTGCATGGTATATGAATGTATCTCAATAAAACTGAATTTAAAAAAAAAAACTGATTGTGACAGAATTGACCCTTGGAATTTGCTGCATTGCACATGGATGAAAATTCATTTCCTTACGACACTATTCCCAAAGCGCATTCCTAACAATGAGCAATATTAACAGGTGTTCAATAAAAACCTAAACAGCAAAAGTTCCCCTGCCCTTTATTATAAGAAACTACTGAATATCACATCTCAGGCTTGGAACGTCACAGGCATGTTAACATATTGGAAACTTTACTTAACCTCAATTTTTCCAAATTTGACCATGCACCTTCTTTTGGAGGGAATGCTTATTAACAACTTGAGCAAGTCTTGTAAATTTGAGGGTGCTATGGCTTTAAACATGTAGTAATATTTTTAATATAAATTAAGGAAAACAAACTTGATATTAAATATATACTTCAGAGGTAAAATATGAAAGTGTTTTTTAAATTAATAAATAATACAAAAGCATTTCCTTCAAAGTATGGTTATATAGAAAGACTTATTCTATTCCAGTGACTGTGTAAGACAAGCCCCTCTTGGTTAGCCATCACCATATCAAAGATTTTAGTGAAATGAATGAAATTAGTATTGCCATTTTAAAAAAGCGCATTAAAGCTCATTATAACATTTGAGGACATTACCCACAATCAATTTATATATGTTTCTAATCACTTGAGACTCACCTTAGAAAGGAAGGAAAATGACATTATTGAGTATCTACAATTTCCCAGCCCAATTATAGGTACTTGATATTATCATAATTAAAAAAAAAAAATCCCAAGCACTTATTGCCTTTAAATCATTGTTTTAGATATTGCATGAGCCTCAAAACAGAAGATGACAGGGCCTTTGCAATCCCCCAAATGCTTACAGGGGATAGGTCACAATGCACACACATTATAAAATGAGACATGTCATGAGAACTACAGAGTGCTTAATGAGCTAAGAAGAAGAATAAATTATTTCATACCAGCATGTGTGCTGGCTAGTACAGATTTAAGGATGAGGTTTATGAAGTTTACGAAGAAAGTCAATCTTGAGTAAGATTTTGAAAAACAGATTTAATTTGGACAATTAGAAATAAGGAAGAAATTGAGTCTAGGCAAAAGTAACAATAGCAGCTAATGTAAGGAGTGTTTAAGATAAATGTGTCAAAAATTGTAAATAGTCAAATTTTAAAAGAACATATGGTATATTACTTAATCTGTTATAAGAAGAAACAGAAAACATCAACAAACCTGTAATAAGTAAAAAGATTGCATCAGTAATCAAAAACCTTCCAATAAAGAAAAGCTCAAGACCATATGGTTTCACTACTGAATTCTAACAAACATTTAAAGAAGATTTAACACTAATCTTCTTAAACTTTTCCAAAAAGTGGAAGAGGAAGGATTATCTTCTAACTTGTTCTATGAAGCCAGCATTACCCTGATACTAAAGCTAGATAAAGACAGCACAAGAAAAAAAAACTACAGATCAATATCCCCTGTGAAAATAGATGCAAAAATCCTCAACAAACTACTTGCAAACCTAATCCAACTGAATATTAAAAGGATTATACACTATGACTGTGTGGGATTTATTCAAGGGATGCAAGGATGGTTCAACATAAGAAAATCAATGTAATATGAAAAGTTAATAGAATGAATGGAAACAACACATGATTATCTCAATTGATTTGGTAAAGACATTGGACAAAATTCAACGTCCTACCATGACAAAAACACTCACATAATTAGGAATAGAAGGGAACATTCTCAACAGAATAAAAGGCATTTATCAAATACCCACAGAAAATATTATACTCAATGATGAAAGACTGAAAGCCTTTTCCCTAAGATCAAGAATAAGACAAGGATATTTGCTCTCACTACTGTTATTCAGCATGGTACTGAAAGTTCTAGCTAGAGATATCAAGCATGAGAAAGAAATAAAAGTCATCCAAATTGGAAAGGAAGAAGTCAAATCATCTCTATTTGCAGATGACATGATCCTCAATATAGAAAATCCTAAAAAATCCACAAAAAAACCTACTTTGAACTAATAAATGAATTCAGCAAGGTTGCAGGATACAAGACAAACACACAGAAGTCAATTGGGTACAACAGTAATGAAAAATCTGAAAAGAAAATCAAGAAAAATCCCTTTATAATAGCATCTAAAAGAATAAAATACTTTAGGAATAAATTTAACCAAAGAGGTGAAAAACTTGTACACTGAAAACAACAAAACATTACTGAAGAAAATTAAAGAAAACCTAAATAAATGGAAAGCTATCCCATGTTCATGGATTGGAAGATTTAATGTTGTCAAGACATCAATATTGCTTAAAGAGAAATACAAATTCAATGCAATCTATAAAAATTTCCAGCAGCCTATTTGCAAAAATGGAAAAGTTGACCCTCAAATTCATCAGGAATGGTAAGGGTCCCTAAAATAGATGAAACAAACTTGAAAAAGAAGAACAACGTTGAAGGACTCACACTTCCCTTATTTCAATACTTACCTCAAAGCAACAGAATTAAAAGTGTGGTACTGGCACAAGGACAGACATATAAACCAACGGAATAGAAATGAAATTCCAGAGTTAAAAACACACATCTATGGCCAGTTGATTTTTGACAAGTGTGTCAAGTCCTTTCCATGTGGAAAGAATAGTTTCTTCAACAAATGTTGCTGGGAAAACTGGATATCTACAAGGAGAAGAATGAAATTGGATCCCTACATCATGCCACATACAAAAATTACCTGAACATGGGTGATTAAACTAAATATAAGAGCTAAATTCATAAAATTCTTTGAAGAAAACATATAGGAAAATAATCAGAACCTTGCATTTGGCAATGGATTTTTATATATGGCACCAAAAGGCAGAAGCAACAAAAGAAAAAAAAAAGGATAAATCAGGCTGCATCAAAGGACATTATCAAGAAAGTGAAAAACAACCAACAGAATGAGAGAACATATTTGGAAACCATAAATATGATCAAACTATATAAAGTATTCCTACAACTCAACAACAAAAAGACAATTAATCCATTCAGAAAATGGGCCAAGAATTTGGACAGACATTTCTCCAAAGAAAATGTTCAAGTGGCCAGTAAATATATGAAAAGATGCTCACTCAACATCATTAGCCATTAGAGAAATACAAATTAAAACTCCCATGAGATGCCACTTCATTCCCACTAGGATTGTTATTACTAAAAAACTTGAAAATAACAAGTGTTGACAAGGAGATGGAGAAAGCAGTATCCTTGAACACTGTTGATGGTGATATAAAATGGTGCAGCCACTGTGGAAGACAGTTTGGTGGTTTTTCAGGAAATTAAACATAGAATTACTATCTGACCCAGCAATTCCACTCCTAGGTATATACCCAAACGAACTGAAGGCTGGCTGGAAGACGCACAGATATTTTGATTATTTTCTAATAATACTTTTGTTTATCCAAAATAATGCAAAATACAAGTATAGAATAATAACTTAATTTATAATATTTAATGTAAATGAATTGCCCAAGGAATTAACTGATGCACTTAATTATACTTGAAATAAAAATATAGTTACATAATTTTCATAATTATATAGTATTAGTGGTACAGTTAATATTTGCAATAAAAGTATAATATATAATTTTCATAATTATATAGTATAAGTGGTAGAAGAAAACTCAGAGGTTGTTTTCCCCAATTTCTTTATTTTTAGATATTTGAACTAAATCCTAGAAAGGTAAAGGGACATACACCGAGACAAGCTGCCTACCCCGAAAGGCACAACCTGTTCTAATTGTTACATTAGATTGTTTTGAGAAAGCACTGTTAAATCTTTGATTTCATTACTGATTATGATCTCCACCCTGTGAGATCATAAACAAGGTAGGGAGAATTTCAGTTTGGATTCCTCCCCTACCAGTGGATAATCATTTAATTCTGGGTACCATCTCTTATTCCTCAGACTCAAAATGTAATATGAAAATAATGCATGAAATTAGATCCTGTCTTTCATGAATATTGTGAAGGTAAATATAATTAGCCCCATGGAGTAATTATTTTCAGGGGGCAGCTTGCTTTTGTAGAAAGAAAACTTTTTACAGTTTTCAATCCAAGTCTTAGATTTTCCATAAACCATTTGTGACTTGGCTTGTGGATGTTTCCTTTCTACAAAGCAACTAAGTTTCTGCTCTTAACTTGTGAAAATAAATTCAAAATACCCTTTGGGTAGCATGTTGAGGGTAATTTTGAATGCCTTAACCAAACCAACAAACTTGAAAATAGAGCTAGAACCTCTGTTTTCTGAGCTACAGTTCATTTTAGCCCTGAAATTGCTTCTATACAGTGATTGACATTTTGTCCTTCTCTCATTTTACAATTTTTGATTTTAAAGGAATGTACTACACTCTGCTGAAATAAGGGCAATATAGCATCGTAAATGATGAATTAGAAAATAAAAGATGCAGGCTTATACAATTATCACTATGGCTCCTTGACTATATAGTTCCTTGTAAAAGAGTCATACATGGTGATTTACTAAGAGATATTGAAGATATATTTTGTCATTTTGAAAAGCTGATTTTAAATGTGTAAGTTAGCACTTAGTAATAAATTGCCTTTCAAATTCTCTCACACACATTTCATTGAGAATTTCTGATGTGTTTCTACTGTAAATACATAAATGCTTCAAATTGAGGATGTGATCTTTTAGCTTGTACATAGATTAATGCATAAATGCAGGATCTACACTGCAGAGGAATGGGGATAGGATTTTGTCTGAGATGCTTGCATACTAAAAGAAAAAAAAGTGCTGATGGATTATTAAGTGATAAGTCCCCCAAATATAATTATTTCTAAGAATTGTATGAAGTTAACTCTTTAAATTATATATGGTATATATTTATTACTGATGTTGTAGACTTACAGAAAACGATGTAGAAAATTCAGAGTTTCGATATACCTTCTCAACTGTCAACAATTTGCATTAGTGTGGTACCTGTGTTACAAATGATGAAAGAATGCTATTATTGTACTATTACTATAGCCCATGCTTTGCATTAACATTCACTGTTTGTGTTTTACTGTCCTGTTTTCTTTAAAAAAATTATGCTGGTAACATATATGCAATCTAATATTTCCCGTTTTAACCACATTCAGAGTTCAGTTCATTGATGTTAGTCACATTCACAATGTTGTGTTAGAATTATCACCATCCATTGCCAAAACTTTTCTATCACCCCAAATAGAAATTTTGCACCAATTAAGCATCAACACCCCATTCCCTACCCTCACCTCAGTCCCTGGTAACCTGTATTCTAGTTTCTGACTCTATGAATTTGTTTATTTTAATTATTTCGTATCAGTGAGGTCATACAATATTTGTCATTTTCTGTCTGCTTTATTTCACTTGACATGATGCCTTCAAGGTTCATCCATGTTGCCGCATGTATCAGAATGTTGTTCCTTTTTATGACTGAATAATATTTCATTGTATGCATATACCACCATTCATGGACACTTGGGTTGCTTCCAGTCTTTGGCTATTGTGAATAATAATAATGCCACTGTGAACATCACTGTGCAAATATCTGATGGAGTACCTAATTTCAATTCTTTTGAGTATATACCTAGAAGTGGGATTGCCGAGTCATGTAGCAGTTCTATACTTAACTTCCTGAGGAACTACAAAACTGTTTTCCATAGCAGCTGCACCATTTTAAATCCCCACCAGTAGTGAATGAGTGGTCCTACTTCTCCACTTCCTCTGCAATGCTTGTTAACTTCTTCTTTTTTTAAAAATAGTAGTCATTCTAGTAGATGTGAAATAGTATCCCATTGTGGTTTGGGTTTGCATTTCCCTAATGGCTAATGATGTTGAGCATCTTTTCATGTGCTCTTTTGGCCATTTGTATATCTTTGGAGAAATGTCTTTCCACTCTTTTATCTGTTTTCAAAATTGGGTTGTTTGTCTTTCTATTGTTGAGTTGTAGGGTTTTTAAAATATATTTTGGATATTAAACTTTTATTGGATATGTTGTTTCCAAATATTTTCTCCCATTATGTATGTTCCTTCTACTTTCATGATGAAGTCCTTTGATGCACAAAAGTTTTCGATTTTGACGAAGTTCTATTTACATATTTTTTTATTTTGCTTCTTGTTCTTTTGATGTAGGGAAGCTAATACTTACCTGGAAAAAAGTTGACTATTTTTACTCACCATTAACTTGAAAAAATTTTAGAAAGATAACTAAATAAAATACTATTTATGAAAAAAGTGGTAATCACATGGGAAGTTTTTTCATTGCTAAGCACTTAATAGTCTCTGGTTTAATTTTCAGAACACACTGGTGAGATAATTAATATTACTACCTTTTTACAGATAAGGGACTTAGAGAGTTTAAATATATTTGTAAAGTTAAACGCTTTATCTGCAGATAGCAGTCTTCAAGTGGCAGAACCAAAATTAATCCCCAGATCTAACTAAATCCTAAGCATCTCTTCTTTCCCCATTTCACATTTCCTTCTTCCAAAGTAAAGTAGCTTTCTTACCGAATATCCATAAATGATTACAAAATAGTTGTGGTCAGAGTCATCAAAACTGTTAATTCACATGACATTGAAAATTTATTTTCAGAGGTAAAATTTCTTTTGACAAATATTTTTTTGCATGTGTGATATTTCTAAAATTTATTTTATATTTAGCATATGCTCCACTGTTGGAGTGAGCCAGAATGGAACATGGATGAAAGAATTTCCTAACAATTCCCTGGAGAAAAACAAAAATGTCTCCTGATATTACCGTTCTTTGTCCTCAGGCATGTTTGTCTCATTACAGGGCATTAAATACTTGCATCAGTTGTTATGCAATGTATGCATTTTGACTTGGGCATTTAATATGCAACTATAAGAATTCCTAAAATACTTGCATTTTAACTCTTTACCACATTTTTTTTCTAAATCTCTTCCTCATATGTATATAAGAGAGGATCACCTTACATTAGACATGTTCACTCACTTATCTATAAGTAAATATATAGGAATAAACTGTTATGTTTGTTGCAAATGTATTACACACATGGCTAAAATCTTGTATAGGTTTTTGTAAGTTAAAATGGTCAGATATGACATGGTTTTGTGTTTCAAGACAAGATTTCACACATCAGAAATTCCTTTCTACTAATGTTCTGTGATATTAGAAACATTTCATCTTTCTTCTGGTTAATGAAACTATATTCAATATATGCTGAACTGTTCAGAATTATAAAGCTGATTAGTGTTCTATTTTCTGGTTTGGTTAACTCAATCAGTTAAGGCATTATGCTGCTGAGCCAGTTAATTTCTCCAAAAAAAAAATCTGCAAATGTAGATTACTAATTACGAAACAAAAGTGACTAGAGGGATATGGATTTGTCCTTGTCAACGCCAAGAATTATTTCTTTTACAACAACCTCTTCATCTGTCAACTCTTAGTTTCTTTTATCTATCTCCATATTATGCGAATCTGTTTTTTCCTCGACTAATTACCTCTATTAGAGAAATGAAATTTCAGGAGAAAAATTAAAATTGTCAATAAATTTGCAAGTTTTTTCAAGAGATCTTTTTCAAAACCACATTGAAAACATGGATTAAGATATTTTTGTAAGGATAAATGAAATCCTTAAAACATTTTCATCAGAGCATTTATCTGCCTTTTATACTCAAATGTTTTCTTAAATATTTTATAGAAATAACACATCCTGATTATGTTTATGCAGAGCTCTCTAAATATAATGCTAGTTGACGTGTAATTCTCCTCTGTGGCACTTGTCATATTTGTAATTAAATACTTCTTTGTAAAATCATCTTAATGCCTCTACATAGTAAGTTTACTGAGAGAAAATATGTATTTATCAACTTATTTATTAACTATTCATGAATTGTTGTTTACTGCTGTATATAGGGATGCTGCACCAGTGCCAGGTACATAATACATAATATATGAATGCATATATAAGTGCACATATGGATGATGAAGTAGTACAATATAGTTGTGCAAGAGCAACATGCACTCTCTCTTTATGTAGGAGATGGATGAAATATCGCCCTGTGATTTACACAATAATCTGGAGCTATTTGAGTCTTAGCTCTGCACAGTCTTGGGCAGGGCACAAGACAAAGTGTCTATTACCTTTAGATTTCCTTGTTCTCAAAACAGTGCCTGTATCATAAGATCATTAGAAGAATTAAATGAAATCATAAAAATTGTCAAGTTTTTTAAGCAGGTAAAATTCGCTGAAGAAGATCCATGAATGGTTAATAATCATATGAGAAAAAAAGGTTAAAACTAACTCATGACTAAAGATATAAAAATTAAAGCAACAAAATGCCATTTTCACTTATCAAATTGTCAGAGATTCAAATGTTTGATAATAGCTGGTGCTGGATGTGGAAAAATGTTTATATTCATACACTATTGGTGGCAACTTAATTAATGCAACCTTTAAGAAAATTTTGTTAGATCTTTTAATATTTAAAATATTTATATCCAGTGATTCAGCAATCACCCTTCTGGGTATTTAATGTACGTATATGTATTCACATAAATGGGAGGTGATGTGTGGGCAAGCTTATTTAGTGGCACATTATGTACAATGGAGGGAAATAACTGGAAAACACCCAAATTTTCACCATTTTTTGAATCTTTAAAGGAAAAGACCACAATGTTCACCATAAATGGAATTTATTTCTCCAATGTATATTGAAAGTGGGGGACTCGGAAATGAAAGGGACACTGTTTCTAACTTTCCTCTATATACATACACTTTAAAATCCACTGTACTATGGTTTTTATTATTATAGTAATTTTATTTTAATTTACTGTATTTTTTTCAGATTATCAAATCCATTCTTATTAAGGAAATTGCAAAGAAGAATAAAACTAGAATAGGTTTCTACCTCAATTTAAAGTGGATGAGTTATGTCAATTATCATTCTCTATTTTGAATATAATTTTCCTAGTGAAAGTATATAGTCTCATAATCCTAGAAGGATATGGGCAAATCAATACAACCCTCTTTGTCATGCAGGTAAAAGTTTAAGGAAAACACAGATGAATCATACATTTCTGTATAATCTGTGCTTTTGTCAAAAGGTTACCATGACTCATTTATGACTTTCCATAGCTTTAAAACCAATGTTTTTAACCAAAGAAAATCTACTTTATGGTCATATTATAATGACATTTGAGCCAATAACACACTATTCAGTTCATGCTTGATTATTTTTGCAGAAATAAAACCAAGTACAATTGTCCCTTGCTATAGTCCCTCAAAGCCGAAACCCGTACAAAGGACAAGAGAGTTTCTAAAATTGGGTGCCCTTATATGCCATATGCTGAGTTGGAACACCACACGTGTCATCTCATCTAATCTTCACCCTGTCAGATCAACCTATAACTCTTAGGCTCTCTTAAGAAAGGAGAGGACTGGAATTTGAACAGAAATCCATATGATTCTCAATATCACTGAAATGATAAAACTACAGTACAGACCCCACTTTATTCAATTCAATAACTATTCATTTATTAGCTGACCCACAGCTCTCAAGAATACTTTGAGACAGTATTATGCCAAGTAAATGCTTTTTTGCTTAGTTATTAATCAGTTTAAGCCCTGACATTGGGAAAGGAATAGCACCCATGGATGATTCCAAAGTAGGGTTTTATCCAGTGGCCTCATCCTTCTCACATATGAGATTGATGGGAATCTTTAACTATTCAGCACCTGAAATAGTGGAAGCCATCGATTCAGTGGTATGATTTTAAAACTGTTCTTTTCTAGAAGGATTTAAAAAAATTAATTGGCTTCTATTTAACCAGGAAGAGGAGACAACTTCCTTCCACAATTCAAAATATGTCAGGGACTTGATTCCTTAAGCAGTATTTTTGAGTTGCCTCCTCTTTCCTTTAGGAACTTTTTTGTTCCTACTTCATTTCATCTCACTCTGTGTAGAAAGAATAATATTTAAAACAAAAGCACACTGCAGAAACTTAGAAATGATTCAGCTGTTTTTGCTACCACATGTCTTTATATCTCTTTAAAAGCAACAAGAGACCCACAAACATAGAAATAACTACTGAGGATGAAATCACATCTCTTAGCCATATATCACTTTTCTTGTATCATAACACTTATTTAAAAGCTATGTTGTTTTCTTAAACATTATTTTAACCCTGAAGTTCTGACTCAAGGAAAATATATCTGTAACATAAATAATGTTATATTGCAACTACATAGGAAAAAAATATCAAAGTTGTTTTGTGTGTGTGCCAGGAGATGCTTCTCTGTCATCTTAGTTTATTAATTTTCTTTATGTCTCCAGTTTTGTCATCTCTCATAAATATTGTATTTAGAAAGACAGGAAATTGGGTGTGGTTATTTGTGCAGTTCCTATCTGTAAGAAACACCTAGAGTATAAACCTGCAATCTTTATTGCCCCAAACACAGTAGATTCTGGAGTTCTTGTTTGGAAAGAAAATAGCAACAAGTTTAGCATAAAAACTGTTGAAATCAATTGCAACTTCAAATCTGAGCAGATTGAGTTCTTAAAATGCATGTTCTGGATATATTTTGAGAGGTTGCATTGGAGTCGGCTTGCTTTCTGGGATTTGTGTACTGAGTACTTCATTTTGAGTGCTTAAATGCTTTGCTTTTGATGCTACTTAGGGCTCACATGTACTGAGATTTTCCTCAAACACTAACTCACCTAAAACAATGTGAAAATGAATAAAATAATTAGATGTTTCAGTCACTTCTCTTTCTTAGTCATAGCAGTCACTTCTTGACTAATAACTGTTCATAAATGTTAATGTTAACAAATGAAAAAGCAGTGTGATGATGGCATGCATTACAACACCACAATCTTGAATTCTTCTTAATTGGAGTTTTGTTGAATTGCTAAGTTTGTGAAATTCTCTAAAACAAACTTCCAAGTTAATAAAATTTGCTATCTGTAAAGGCCCAGGTTAGGAAGATAATCTCATCAATCACACTGTGTGAAAAAGAAAAAAAAAAAAAAAATAGAACAAAATAAGTCATTATCAAGTGGAAATCTGTAAGTTTAGAAAAACGTAAACTGCTTATATCAAAGACGAGTCTTATGAAAGCAGGATCATATAATGATGAAGTTGAAACAAATATAAGTTCCTGAAAGGCAACTCTCAGAGTAAATATTTCTAATTTCATTAAACAAGAAAATTAAGAAGATATTTATCTTATACTCAACAGCTTTTCATTCTTTTTGTCTTCTACCTCCTAAATTCAGGTCTTCTCCGGTGTGATGGTTTGAAACTGCATGTATCCCAGAAAAGTATATTCTTAAAGTTAGCCCATTCCAGTGGGCATGGGCCAATTGTAAGTAGGATCTTTTGGTGAGTAGGATTTTAAGTAAAGACGTGACCCACCTCATTCAGCGGATCTTAATCCTCTTACTGAAGTCCTTTCTAAGAGAATGAAATTCAGGCAAAGAGAGAGAAAGCCATGGAAGCAAGAATCTGGAAGTCACAAAATCCAGAAGAGAAGGGAAAGACAAGCAGATGCCACCATGTGCCTTGCCGTGTGACAGAGGAGTCCAGGATGGCTGGCAGCTGGTCTTCCGGAAGAAAGTATCTTCTTGTTTTGGAGATGTTCATGGTCTCAGATCTGTGAACTTGTAAGCTAGTAAATTCCCATTAGTAAAAGCCAACCCATTTTACAGCAGCCTAGCAAACTAGAACACCTGGGATGTGTTCTTGGCTCTCAGCTTTGCGTCTGCCCCTTGGAGGGTTCTGTCATCCACACTCCTGGCTTTAACTAGCATCTCTGGACATAGCAGGCCCAGCTCAGTGTCTTTGCTCCCCCATAAGCACCACATTTGTGCATGTTTACTGGATGTTTATCAAACTGAACTCATGTTCTGCAACCCAAATCCTGTTGCCATGTTTACTTATCAAAACCAATCATAGTAGTAATCAATCACCAACCTGCTACTATTCTGAGCATTTGACATGTATTAGTCCATTGAATTCTCACCACAAACAGTGAAGTCTGCGTGATGGCTCTAGAGTTACAGAAATGGAAACTGAGACTTAAAAGAAGTTAGAGTTAACATGACACAGCTAACAGGCGACAGAGCTGGGTCTTAAACCTTGGTCTTTTTTACTCCAAAGCTTGGGCTCTTGACTACTAGATTGAAAAGTACCTTCTCCACCCAGATTTAAAACCTCAGGTATCTTTGATGTTTTCCTCTCCTTTAACCCATGCAGTTATTTCCCTTGCTAGTGTAAAGAAACAAATGATACAAATTTTGAGTCCCTTGAAGACACGACTGTGGTTTATTTATAGAGGTGCTCTTTCTTTACATAAATGTCTATAGCACCTTGTAGACCCCTGAGAATTAAGATGAAAGTCAACCTGATTTGTTGAGTAAATGAAAGTCATTTTAATTTGACCTCCAAATTGTCTCCAACACCCACAGCCTTTATACAGTCATTTCCACTTCCACAGCTCAAACCTTTCAGCACCTTGACCTTGGCTTCTTGTAAGTCTTAACTGTTTTCCTTTTTTTCAACTGCCTCCTCCCCCAGCACTAGGTGGTCCCAGAACATTGCTCCTTGAGCAAACTTTCAAAATGTAAAGTGCCAAACCCCTTCTCAAAACCTTCTCTTCAATGATACCCCAACTGCCTGAGGAATAAAAATGTTCATGCCAGCATTCATGGACTCTGAATAATATCCCTTCCTTTACAGAAGGTCCCAGGCAAAGTAGAACAGATCATGTCATGTGGCTCCTAAACCTCAGACCCATGCCTGTCCGATGCTGTTTCCCAGACTTGTGAATCGGAGCATTACTGTCTCAGCATAACTAAATTTTACTGACTCTTCCAGGCCCTGCTTCTTTATAAGGATTGCTGAATTATGGACTAGGAAGGAATGAACATACATAAAGTACCTCTTCTGAACATGTGTCACTTTATTCTTAGCATTTTAAATGTTTATCTGTTCATCTTTTTTCCGCCCCCCCACCCCCACCCCAGACACACAGAGTTTAGATCCTATTAGGTACACAGCCAACATTGTCTGCATGAATAAATGAATGAGAGGATGGATGGATGCATTTTCAGTACGGCAAAGCATTAGGATGGGTCTAATGTTTATTGAATTGCCTACTCCTTGAAGAAGGAAACTGTAAAAAGAACAGAAGTTCAAAAGCATTTATTACTCACTCAACTGACATTTAATGGTTCCTACTACATCGCAAGGACTGTCCCAGAGCTTTGTTATCATGTCCACGCTCACTTGCAAATATAGCTTAACTAGTCGAAAATCTCAACACCTTTCAGACATAAAAGAGTAATAAACTCTGAGATGTGTAAGCTGCCACTTAACAGCTCTATCAAAGCAGTACATTTAGCTGCTAATGTTAAAAATGCAAACGAACCTTTAACTTCTACGATCAATTACTCCTATGGAATGATGCTTGCAGGGAACTGCATAGTTTATCTTGTCAAGGACTCCTTATCATTGAGGAAGAATTAACACTCTATTTTTTTTTAACTTTTTGTTTGTTTTCTAATTGGGTCATTCATTACTTTCTAGACTTCAAATCATCAGATTTATAGTTGGAGGCTACTGAAATATTGATTTGGTTATAGAAATGTCAAACTTGGCAGGTAAGCTGTCTTACTGACACAGAATGCTTTTGCTTTAGTAAACTTGTTTAAAAAGGCAGATAGAGTATAATGAGCAAGAAATTTCCATCCATACCAGGCAAGGAGAGAACTTTTTAAAAATTTACATAGTCTCTGTTAACAACCCTCTGATTCTGAATTCTTGGATTTACGGTAACAAACTTGAACCACAATATAGAAACCCTAGTTTTAAAGGTCTGATTTTCACAGTCTAGTTCTACAGGTCCATGCCATACTTCAAGTCAGACACAGGGGGCTGAAAATTGCACAGGGTGTCATCATTAGAATAGAGTGCGCTGTTGTAGTTAGATGTTGTTTCTACCTGGTTTTGCAGTTTCTAGCCCTATAAACTTAACAGGCCATGAATCTCTCCATATATCTTAGATTAATCATCTTTAATTTGAGAATAACAGGTCTCCTCTGCTTATCTTCCATTATGCAGTGAGATTAATGACTGTTTTTGAAAGCACTAAACTCTGTACTTTTAATGCACACCTTTTTTCCTTAAGAAATCATTACATAACTCTCATACGCATGTGTGCTTCTCTCCAGGAAAAAAAGTCATTGGCTATATTTCTAGTAATATAATAAGGAACGATGAAAAAGGAAAGGAGAAAAATAATGTTGAACGTGGTGACAAAGAAAAAGGGAGGAGTTTAAAAAAACAGAAAGCAATGATATAAATGGAAACAATGCTGAACACCTATAGAGTGCTTAATTTAGAAGAGTAGTCTGGTATGCAGGAAATTATTTTCTACTCTATCACTTTAGAAAATTAGTATATGCAAACCTCTTTGCTCACTAAAGGTATACATCGTGTACACTTACAATCAACAGCCAGTTCTCCCTTATCCTGAGTGAAGAAAGCAAGTGAGCTACTAGAAAACAAAAAAGGGATTCTACACTCCCTCCTGCCCACTCCTCTGCTATTTAAGGGAGTGGAGATTTATTGTCCTCACCCATTCACTTATTCAAGGAAGGGGAGGGAGGTAGTGGAAAAAGAACTCCACACATTACCACCCCACCCCCCAGGCCCCACCTGGTGGCTATTTGTTTTTGCTTCTCGGTTGCAGTCTCCATTGCACAGTCACGAAAGGACGTGACCTCAACCATGTTGAGATGTTGAGGCTAAGTCCTCTGCAATCGACAGCACTGAGAAGATAATGAATTCCAGAGTGGCATGTGCATTTTTGTCCTTATTTTCTTGGATCATGGCAAATCGGATGGTATAGTGATGGTGGCTGTTGTTACATTCCTCTGACCCATTGACCAAGGATTGTAGAGTAGTGTTTTATATCAAGATATATATCAACATCATTTTTTTCTTTCATGTTGTTAGCTGAGTACCTTTGGTGGCTCTTCTGAAGAATCATTACATGTTTGCTCCCTTCTATACCTCCAGCTGATGATTCAGAAAAGAAGCCTTTAATCTCACCCCACTGATCAGCTAAGTTATTTTAAACATTTTAGCGGTGAGTGAAAATAATACACTTTGTCAAAGAGAATATCTTAAGAGTTCAGTAACCGAGACTCTAGAATTAGCACTGGAAAAATTAGTCCAGGCTTCTGTTTCTTCCCACGGCTTTCAAATTAAGAACGATGTCTTTGCACTTAATCAGACAAGCTATATTGCTCTGCAGGAGGACCCAGGATGTCAGCTCTCCAGGCTCCTGGCCATGCAAGTGTAAGTACCTTAACAAGTCCTCTTGAACTCTAGTGATGCTTTCCCCAGTGGGGCTAAAACTTTGGAAATTCTACTTTTCAAACTGCTGTCCACTCCAAAATAGAAATTTTAGAGAAGCTAAAATGGTCATTGAATTTCCTTTTTCCCTTCTTTTGTGGAATTCTTAGAAAAAGAAAAGAAAAAGAAAAAAGAAAAGAAAGAAAAAGTGCTTTAAGGGGAATCATAAATCAGCAAACCACACAATATTAAAATGTATGCTGTTCATCTTGAGGATATGCACTTCATGGGTGCTCATTCAATCTATTTGGAAATATTGTAGAAATATCATTCATACGAGTATACAGCAAATGAGTTTATGGTCTCAGGATGATAATTGGGTTGCCTATCAAAGTAGGAGTACCAGGGAGGCATTTCTTGATTTCTACATCTTATCATATTTGCAAAAATTAGATGAGATATAATCCCAAATGTGGAGGCTTAACTTGGTCAATTCGTGTATTAAAAAGTAGTGGAAAAGGTGGGTATAGTTAGAATCTGCTACTGCTAACAGAGAAAATCAGATTTCTTCTTAAATTACCGTGTTGGGTTTTGTTTGGATTCTCAGAAACTGAATCAAAAGAAAAATAGAAAAGGAAAAAGCACATTCAGATTATTATTGCTTTTTTTTTTTTTTGCAATTTAAATGTTCATTGGGTTAATTCAATGTTTTCAAAGGAAAAAGCACAGTAAGGAAACTGATTATCGAAGCATTTCAGTGGCATTATTTGTAACAAATCAGCATAGTTCAGGAACTGAAGGGAAAAGTGCACTTGAATTTAGTTTCTAGAGTTCCAGATACTACCCTTAAATACTAGTTTTTGTATTAGAGCAAGTAATTGTAGGGTGAACCACTGAAAAACAGAAAACAATTTCCTTGAAAAGAGAAAAAAATCAGTGTAATGAATTGTCATTCTGATAATTCTGAAGCTGCTCTCCCAGAAGGCAAATAACTTTTCTGTTTTGTAGAATATTAAAAATTGTGTAAATCAAATAGCACTTTGCAAACGTTTTATTTTTATACTGACTATTAATGTAAAGGTACTACAGGATACAAAATACATTCGATTTAAAAATTTTTTGATAGCCTAGCAATTTCTGGTTGTTGTTAACACAAATTTGTAAATGTTACAGAAAGGGGCAGAAAGAAATGTGAACACAAGGAAATACTTACTGATCATCCATTATAATTCAGAAAATGTCTACAACCCATAGCTCCTATAAAGGAATTAACCTTCTCTTATACTATTTTCATCGCTTCCTTGAAAAAATTAAATGGTCCCTCGAAAATTCCCATGGGCCTGAAGAATTGCCAGGAGATGAATTTTCCTTGGAGATTCTGTCAATAAAATATTTCCTGTAGTATTTATGTTGTGGGGGGATTAGTAAAGAGCAGATTCACCAAATCTAAAGCCCTACTGGAGGAACAATCAGCCCAGTACATTAAGGGACATCAATGAACATTCTGTATTTGTATCACATTTTGTAAGGTATAAAGAACTTCGTCTATATTATCTCACTGCAAATATGAGTCTCAAAGCAACCACATGATAAGGGGTGTAAACCCCAAATTATACGTGAGAATGCAGAGTCTCAGATAAATCATTGGAGAAATAACAAATAAACTGGAAGTATCCTAGATTAATCCCAGATCTTTTGATAACAAATTCCATATGCTGCCCTGCTCTCCTATAGCACTTTTTTTATATGGACTGTCAAGAGTCTTCTACAAGGGCTTGCTGCTACAGAGCTGCTCTCTCCCCTGTAGGGATTACTGAGCTCAGTGACTTCAGGCCAGGTTTCTGCCTAGCCAGGCACTTTCCTCCCCTTTCTGGGTTACTTGTGCCTATTTGACCTCTCTGAGTTCTGGCCCTTGTTGACCTTACAGAACCATATCTGTAATTTAACAAATTTATGTGACCTCTGACAATGACACTAGACAGATGATGCCCTAAAACAGTGACATGAAATGAAGCTTGATTTTTTTTTCAAGGTCTCAATCGTTTGAAGTTGAAGTATTTGATGAAAAAAACACACTTAATAATAATAACAATAATGAAAAGACATTACAAGTTAGAATCAGACTCCTCTACATTCTCTCATTTAAAAATATTAGAACATAATTTACATTTAAGGGGTCTGGCTTACTACTACCAGTTGTATTCTCAATTTACCATGTAACATGATCCTTTACAGACCTGTTTTCCATGATGGTAGAATGGGGATTTGGAGCAAGTGATCTCTTAAAGAGTCTACCCAGCTGTGGGATTTTGACTACTCTTTACCTGAAATACTTTACCTGCATCAATCGGACTCATGAATGTAATTCTTTGTCTGCTGACCCACATTTTCATGTTCTCTCCACTGAATCCCCAACATCTAGCATTGCACTTTGCAGAAGGTATTTAATGGAAAGATAAATTAAATAAGGAATTAATAATGACTCAATAGTATGCATCTCAAATTGATTCAATCTTCATTGCTACAAAATAGGGATTTTATTCTTTATTAGGTTAAAAAAGGCACCATTATTTTCATATTACCATATTGCAATCTGAATTTATGCATCAGCGATAAATTTCCACTGACCTCATATAGAAAATTACAGAAGAGAGAAAAAAGAAAAAAAAGGAAATATGCTTGCGTATACAGCTTAGAAATGTAGCTGTGGTTTATATTTTCTGCAGCCAATATACTTAACTTGCAAAACCAGGAAGAGTAAACAGGGAAGCCATTTTATGTCTCATAAAATCAGTTGCTAAAAGGATGGAAATTCCTTGAATACATTAGGCCCCAAAAGTTAAAGTCTTTACTTAGCCTCTATTAGACAATTACATTGATATAAGGCCCATATAACAATATCTAACGCATTACCTGCATAGTAGGAAATGAATACTCAGAGGCTATAATCCTAGGATCAATTAAATTAATTTTAATTATATCATATTTTTCCATTCAAATCTAATAACACAGTAAAAGTAGTTCTGCTTTCTCCACACCTCCATTTCCTCCCCCTTTTTTTTTTTGCTGAAAACAGTAGCTTAAAATTCTGGTCCAGTTTCCTAGGTTTATTCAATGAGTATCAAGTTTTACTCAATTTCTTTATGAAGATATTACTACAGTGAACACGTTTAATTTGAGAAACTCCCTAAAAATAACCTTTTTGTCCAACATATGTCGAAGTCTTTAAAATAGTCTGCACAATTCCACGAGTATCAAAAGTTTAAACTGTGAGAGCCAATTAAGTTACTAGAGTTAGAAAATAACTTAAAGTTTTAAAAACTGCTCATTATTCTAAGAAGATATCAGCCCAGTCTGATTTCCATCACAGTACCAAGGAAAGGAAAACGGGGGCTTCAAAAGAAACGAAACTATTTTTACAATGACGAGGGGAGTTGACCAGTGTTTGACATTCGGGGGCTGATTATTACTTAGAGTGAATGTATTTATATTTCTGGTAAAACTAATAAATTTAGATTTTAGGATTTAAATTGAAAACACTTCTGTAAACACAATCGTTCCGCTTTCCTTTGGATCTTTTTTTTTTTAAATTTTTAGACAATGACTTATGCAGAAAAAATATCCTTTGTGTTTGTAAGATACCCGCTGTATATAAATTTTAGTTTGATCCTTCCCAGATCCTTGCACTTCCCACATCTACCACAGTAGAGTGATTCATTTAGGCAAGATAAAAGCAGAGCCCAAGGGTCAGCAGAATGACATAGTGGAAAGTGTCAACTATCGTCCCCTGGTGTTTTCAAAGTTTGGAGGCGACCATTTCCTGGTTGAGGTCTGCCCACAGATCTCCCATAGAAATTCAGAAGAATTAGTGAACCCAATAAGTGTATCAAAAAGACAGTATGTCCCCAGAGAGTGGTTTGGTTTAATGGCATTCACTTTTGCATCTTCCCCTTCAAAATGCTTAACATTTTGGCCAAAGTTGAATCACCCCATTTTTGTTATGGGAACAAATCTCAAAAACAGATTTTGTTTTCAGCTGATAGCAGAAAGAATGGAAAACACAGCTGTGGTGGGGAGGAAACAGTGTGAACAAATAAATGTTAAGATGGTGTTTAGGGCTGTGAACAGTTATAGTTTCGGTTGCATAATCCCAAACCTATAAAGTAAGAACATTCTTCCTTAGGCAAACCAGCAATTCAAGGGTTAGAGATAAATAGATAATTGAAGACAACAAAAAGAAAATTAAGCTCCCCAAAGGTATTCTGTGAGTTTAAATAAATTTGTTTTTCTAAACAACAACCTTGAACACCTAGCAAAAAATCCTATATTTAAAGTAAACGGGGATGAACTAGGTGTGGGAGCAGTTTACCCTTGGCAGGGTTACTGCCCTCAAAGTCCTTAAACAGGGTTATTTACATGGGGAAATTAGCTCCCTTGCTCTCAGCAGGACACTGTCACATCTATTCAATGATAACGCTAAGAATAGCTTGGGGCTATATCCTCAATATTAAAGGGGTTATCTTTCCACAACAATTATTTAAAACTGCAATATTATTCTTGTTTTAAATGATTGTTTAAATACTTTGGTGAATGATCAAGCATATCACATTGAAAATCTATTTCATAAATGATAGCGAGACTTCTTGTGATTAAAAAGAGATAAACACAGAAGATGGGGCATGTGTGGGGTGCTGCATCTTAACTCAAAGGTTAATGGCTGTTTTAGAACTTTGCATCATCACCTGGTGAACTAAAACCTTTGTGGTAGCAGACAGTGCATTTAAGGTTTCAAGATAATCTTCATTATCCCTCCATGTTCTCAGTCACTTGCAAGTTTCTGAAAACCTTGTCTATATTTCGACTCTCCTCAGAGCTAAGCTCTATGTAGACAGTTGGAGGTACATAAATTCAGCTATTTCTGACTTATACAAAGGCAGAGGAAAAAGGCATTTCTCTGTGCTTCTTTCCTCACTCATTTTACACCTCAATATCATGAAAAGGACTGAAACTTTAAAATATAATACCCATTTACCTAAATAATAAATAAAATAAGGAATAAAAAAGTTAAATCTGAGGGGAAAAAAAGAGTTGAAAAACAGCAAAGCTAGAAAATAATGGACCATGAGTGCAAATGTCTAAAACCCACATTTATAAACCATGCAAGAAACATATTTGTGGCACATCTAAAACAAAAATTAAAAAGATTTCAATTAAAAAAGAAATTACTCCTACAATCATGAATGATACATTTGTTTTACTGGTCTTATATTATGAAGGTGCTATAATATTGTATTATAAATATTTGTATCTTACATTTTTATAAGATACATTATTTTATATTTTACTTAGAGTATTTGAATTCATAGGCTGCCCTTAAAGGAGATGAAGAGAGAAGATAGGGTGTGGTTTAGTAATTTTTAATCTAATATGTATTATAGTGCTGTTTTTCTTGATAGGGAAGGTCAAGCTTATGAAGTCTGTTATATCTGATCTTGGTGGTTCATGTAAATGTTTCATGTAGAATGAAATTCAATTCCTCTGTTTGCTTGACCCTAAATAACTCCCCTAGCCAATGACTATTCTCAGGGTAAAGCCTCCAGAAATACTACCTTGAAGTAAAAAGATTAATAGAGAAAGATGGAACTCAAAGATCAACCAGCATGCACTAGAATATTAACAGTGGAAGTCTGAGGAAAGCTTAAGAATGCTGGGAATTGGAAAAGGAAATATTTAAAAGACATGGTATTAGAAAAGACATCAATAACCTGCTTCTCATTGGTTTGCCTCTATGACTAGAATGTAATCAAATGGCAAAGATCTGTAGCAAATTCTTCAAGGATTCACTTTGATATAACTAATGATCATCTTTCTGTCACCAGTATTAAAAGTCCCAGAAAGATCACATTCTAGAAAATAAATAAAACATTTAAGCTGACGTTCTGGCCAAAAAGGTTGGAATTATTCCTGTTTTGACCTCTAATTTATCGGACAATACTGAAGTTTCAGTTGAAGTGATTCTAAATGCCAAGAAAGGGAAATAGGCAAAGTTGAAAGTATGAAACGTGACTGTTGTATCAGCTAATTAGAAGTACTTAAAGGAGTGACTGCTAAATACATTTAGAATACTGACTGTGAAAAGTCTTAAATATAGTGAGTTGTGCTCATTTTATCCACATAAAGCCTAATTCCTTCATATTTGGAAACATGTGAGTATATTACTGAGATTTTTAGACTATTACCTGCATGCTACCATCAAGCAATTTCAACATAAGTTAAAATCAGGACTTATGATAAGATTTTCCTCCACATGCATGAGATACATTTCTTCTTTAAATATTTTTTTACATATTCTTTATGACTCCCCAATACCCTAAATATCTGAATACAGCGTAAAACACTTATTATTATCAAAACTCTACTGATGACTCATAATGCAGTTCAGAACATGCAGCCCCCAGGCTCTTGCTATGAAAGCATCCTGCTCTAAAGGTGCATGTTGAATAATCAATAGAGCATTCCCTTGATATAAAATCATGCAGTCTCACACTTCTATGCTTTGAGGAGATTTTAGAGACCACCTCAAATTCCTGTATTTAAAGACAAACAGACTAATTCCTAAAAATATTGTGACTTTTTCAAGGTCACAATGAGGGTGGCTGAAACATAGAAATAGGTGGCAAATGTTTGGAAAGAATATAGACACATTATATTTTCTTCCTTCTCTCCTCCCGTTTTCCTTCCCTCTTTTTCCCCTCCTCCATTCTTCCCTTCCTTCCTTCTTTCTTTCAGAAGATTATTAGAATATTTCTTGTATTGCTTCCAGATCCTTGAAGAATAAAACATACTTATGTTGTTTGGTAGCAGTTTAAAAAGCTAAAATTCTTTGAATCTGAGACATATGCATTTTCTTAAAATGATTGATTGCCCGTTTAGTTAAGGAGGTACACGGTAAATGAGGCTCAATTGCAAGAATCTAACTCCTTACCATAAGAAATAATATGCTGCAAAATGTAGCAATATGAAATTAGACTTGTAAAAAGGATATTAAATAGATATTACTATTGATCTTTCAAGGCAAATTTCTTCCTAAATACAGATATAACTAAGTAAACTTCTCAAGCAAAAGTAAGTCAAATGGCATTTTAAGAAACATGATCAAGAATACCATTTAACTAAATTTATGAAACAGTGAAGGAGAGGTTGAAATAGAACATGAATGAAAGATACAGGATTTTGGCTTAAACTCCACTATCTGATTTGCCACATTCTGAGATATATCAGAAAAAATCCATCCTCCGTACCAGTAACTCTGTTTCTTGCCTCTTTCATTCTAAATCATACGCAGAGAAAATATTTGCTTGTTTGAGCTTTTCAGTTATTTTCAGTCTAAGTGAGCAGTAATGTAGTATATTATTTTGCAAAAATCAATGCTTGGCATACTTTTGCATAATAATTCAGTTATTTAGATTTAGGCTTATTTTAAGATAATTCAGTTTATCTGAATATATTTTCGAAGCTATTGTGATATTACATAAACTCAAAATTCATAAATATACTATAAACTAATGAAAAAAGTTCATTTACGGCCAGGGATTCCTTTCTCATTTACCACTCCATAGCATTTTGTTCCTACCTCTCCAGTTATTATTTTAATTCACTCTGAATTATAGCTATAGGTGGACTTGCTGTAATGCCCTTCCTATAATGTATCATGCTACCTGAGAATAAAAATTGCTTTATTATTTTATAAGCTCTGAAGTAACTTGCATTTAATAGGTTCACCAGAAGTAATTTTTGTCTTAATTGAATAAGCATAGTCATAGATTTATTCACACACTACTAAATATAGCAAAAATTCAAAATTTCCAAGGATTCATAGAACATCAGAGCTGAAGCGATCCTCCAACGCTTGATTCTTGCATACAAGTTATTAAAATCCTGGGATGTTAAAACTTCTTGCACATCTTATTTTGGAAAAAATATAAACATAGAATTTTACCATTATTTTTTAAGCTAAAAATTGTCAGACTCATTATTGGGGGTGTAACTCTTTATACTTATAAATATAAGATTCTCCCTTTCGCAGCAGGGTATAAGCCAGCTATGTAGACTTTCTAAATGCCAAATACAGTTGCAAAAGTCATCTAATCACTATAATTATCAATCCTGTATATTGCCTGGCCAAGATGATTAATTCAAAGGGATAAACTAACCAGAGCAATATAGAAAGTAAATGTACTTTGACATCAAAACAGCCCTGATTTCAAAGAGGAGAAAAAGTTTTTGAACAGCCAACCTCTGCAAATTATTTAAAACAAAATAAAGCTGAGACCCAGAGCACATGCACCTGATAGTACTGCTTCATGGCAGGAAGCGGAGACATGGTTGAGATTGTAATACAGCAATACTGTATATGTCTTTCACTTCTCACTTTGAGGGGGCAATACCACAACTTTTTAAAAACTTCCCTTTCAAGGCAATGGAATAGCCTTAACAACCAAAAAAAAAAAAAAAAAAAAAAAAGTCCTGATAGCTAGGTAGAGCATCATAGAAACATCAGTATATACAGAAATAATAAAATGAATAAAATCCCAGATCTGGACAAAAACAACATCTTTCAGTCCCAGAGTGAAAAGTATTATACTTCCACAAGCAATGCCAACACACACACACACACACACACACACACACAACTCCTAATCAAATTATTTAAAATGAAGGAAATGAGGTGTTTTTCAAATTCTGTTTACTGAGAATTCACTTCACAATGTTTCCTTCCAAAACTCACCGTTTCCAAATAAAGTATATAAAAGCAAACTTGAAGTCACAGGTTCTATAGCTGCTGGCTCGATAAACTATTTGCTGTTATTATTTGAGGATGTAGGATAAAGGCATAGAAAGGTTTTTCAAAAGAAAGATATCCTGCAGTTCAACGTGTTTTCTTGTTGATCTGCTCTTAGATTTTTTTTTTTTTTTTTTCCTCATCCACTCTTTGAAGGGCATACAATTCAGGCCACTTTTCTAAACAGCAGGAAATCATACAACAGAATCATTTTCATGTTAAGTAAATTACAGATAATTTCTTGAAAGTGGTTGGTTACCACATAATTCACATCTTTCCACTTCCAGTTTCAAGGTGTTTTCCCAAAATCCATCCCTTTCCTTTCCTTATGTTGTCATTATCAGGTGAGTTTTGTTTCATAAAATTACATAAATTCCCAGAGAATAAAGATTAGATTATTTTTTATTCTTGAAGCAGTATGACTTGCTCAGAGGGCCTGAGGCTGCTTTCTAATATCCTAGTCTGTTTCTCAATCCTTGTAACTGCCGGGAGAGGGGAGATGGTTTTCGGGGATCATCAGCAATCTGCATAAAAGATTCACATATCCAGATTCCTAATTCTTTGTTATCTCAGTCCCTACTCAAGTATTAGATTCATTGAAGCTAATCAAAGATCCCTTTTTGGGACCCAGATGAAAAATAGTGCTGATAACCATTGATCACCAAGATTGGATAATTTGATTGGTTTGGGCAGGTGTCTTCTTTGTTATTTCTTTATATGGGTTCTTAATGCAAAAGGGGATATAACTTTCATTAGAGAAAGGGTCTTCAGGAAAAGCAGTATGAGTGCCTGAGATTCTCCTCTGCTCTGGCTTTGAGTTAGCTAGGAGTAGTCTACCAGCTTCATAAGAGTTTTGGGGTATTATTTTAAAGAGTATAACATGCTATCTTTGCATAAGAAACAATAAAAGATTTAACAAGGACTTGGAAATGAATATTCTGTTCTTCTTTGGGGGATAAGAAATAACCATTGCTTTTAATTGTATGAACCAGGGGAATCTCACAGGAGCTGAGATTTTGATGAGTTTGATATTGGTCTATATACTGGAGGTGGTAGCTAGTGATTCCTTGTTTCCAGGAAAATTCCCAAAGGAAGGATGTTGTTGTTAAGGCAAGTTATATACCTTTAAAAAATAAAGTGATTATATTATGGGAAATAGGCAATAGTCGGTCCTTTGTATATCTTTTAACTAGAGAACCAAGAACATGAGAAGCTTCTCTGTGGACTTCTGTATAGAATGATCCCACATACAGCTATCTAAGCATCTAAAAGTCTCACCACAATACCGTCAGGGCTCACTGCATTCATTCAACAATGGAATGTGCTGGTAGCCTTAGGCTGTGTGGGGTCCAGAGGTACATAAATAAATGGCTGGGAGAACACAGGCTTGTTAGCCATCCCCTTAAAGGAATAGTTGTTGTCATGGACCTGATGTAGCACCAAACAAAACAAGGAAAGGGTTGGCTCTAGAAAGTCAGGGGTTAGGCAAAGTTAAGAGACCCAATGGAGACGAACTTGGCTCTTTGTTTCACTGTGGTCCTGTATATAGGGCAAATAATAGTTAATAAGAACTTAAAATTGTATAGTATTTAACATGTGCTAGACACTCTGTTCAAGTACTTTTACAAGTGTTAATGTTGGTACACCTCACAATAGATCTAGGATGTAAGTACTAATGTTAACCCCAATTTCACAGACAAAGAAACTGAAATAGAGAGTTTAAGTAATGGATACACAGAGAGTATGCTGTGGGTTCCCAGACTCACACAGCAGGCAAGAAGCGGGGTCAAGATTCAAATCCGGAAAGCTGAGCCCCCAAGTCCGTTCTTCACCACCACAGTTTACTGCCTCTCAATAAAGCAGCTGACAGGCAGCTGTGAGCCCATTAAAATGCTCATTTTATATTAACCCTATCTATTTTCAATGAAATGCAGAAAAGGCTCATTTTTCCCCCCAAATTCCCACACTACTGAAATGCCTTTTTCTTTTCTAGATCAGTAGCCACAATTATTCACATGATTAGTTATTTTGGAAAGTGAAAAGATGTTTTTAAAAATCATTTTATTCTTAGAATAATATGTGCTTATTGAAGAAAATTTGGAAAGTCTGAAAGCATAATTGAGGGGGAGTGGTGAAATATATTTTGTTCCTTTTCCTTTAAGCAATTAACTTCTTATGTTTTGGGATATTTCCCTCTAATCTTTCTTTTACCACTAATTTATGACTGTAGAATATGTTGTGGACTGCTTTTTAATTTTTCATTAAATCATAAAAAAAGTTCACCTTGATTTCAAATCCTCTTCCAATGTTTCTGTATACATTGACTCTATCCCATAGATTCATTTGTTAATAACAATTTAGTGCTTATTATTTGTTAGTTATTGTTTTACATGATGAAGATGGAGCAGAGAGCAAGAGGTAGACCTTGTCCCCATGAGCTTTAAATTCAGTGGGCTTGACTGACAATAAACATTTCACTAAATAAAATCAAATTATTTAATAAGAGGTGCCTGAGTTCTGATTAATACCAGCAGGACTTAACTTGTAAGAAATTTATTTCCTCTGAAATAAGAGGGTGGAATAAGTTTATTCAGTTTACTATCTTAGTACTGGGTAATACCTTCCAAGCATGTTTTGTCCTTGTTGTTGTTATTTTAAGTATATTACAAATAGGAGATGCTTTCCAGTTTTAAATAAACTCTGGCATTGACAGCAAATTTAAAGATCAGCCCAAAGTTTCTGCTGACTGCCTGCGGCTTTAGGTTACAACTGTTGATGTTCAAAACTAGCCCAGATTAAAAGGAAACACATTTTAAAGCATGTTTATGCATCATTTAATACAGTCACATTTTTCACTTTAAATGTTCCACATAACTAACTATTTTGTTCCTAGGATATATCCTGTTATGTTGCTTCACTTAAGCCCTGTCTAACTCTAAGCACTGTGCCCTAAATATATTGAATATGTTTTACTAAATTGTATTAGTTTGAATCAGATTGAATAAAATAATTAAAACTAAATTCTAAGAAAGAATTATTTAAAAGGTCCAAACAGAGAAAAAAATACTCAGTTTAGTTACAATTTTTTGATAATCCTCATTTTGTTTCTGATTCTTTAAGAAATTCAGTAAATGTAAATAATTTATTAACTTACTCAGAGTTACCCAGCTGACAAACAAGGATATATATTATTGTTTTACATTTCCATGATAGTTCAATTTTAACTAAGACAAGAAAAGACACATGGTATATTTTTCAAAATTATTGAAATAAGACATTTTATATATCATTGTCACACTTCTAAAGAAATTTATTTCATTACAATCTTTGTAATGATCATAGCCTGTGCTAGTTACATTTAATGAGCAAGCATTTCGAAAGCAAATCAAGCATAGTATTGATTTTAATTATTTCTGATTTTAACCAGTTATATTTGTGTTTATCCACATATGCATATGTGCAGATTGAATAAAATTTTCAATCTGAATATATATCTTATTGCATGTTCTTTCTCAATGTTTTTCCCAACGGATTTTTGTGTAGTCTAACTCTTACTAGGGGGTTGAGTGTTTGTTATACACAGACACACACACGCATATCCCCATATACACAGTCCTTATTAGTTTTTTTGATTCTTGTGCATGTTAAATTTTGAGAAGCATGGTTTTTGTTGTCATAATCCATCCTCTGCTATTACCTTTTCCAGTAGAGCCGAGTTACGGTGAGTATATCCCATCTACTTGAAAGCAGACTATTACATTTCATTGCCTTCAGCATTGAGACCAAATCAGTGTTTTCATGATATCTTAAAGCATACCACATTTAAAACTGAGCATTACAACTCAGGACATTTAGACACAGGTGATTTTCTGTAGAACTTTGGGTTAAATTGGAGCCTGATTCTACCTACACAGCACATTTGCATATTCCATGCTCCCAAAGTTAGAGAAATGATTATAAATTAACGAAAATAATTTTTGTAAATAGTATATGCCATGGTATCCTTTTGAGTCAAGACATCGAAGCTAATATCCCTTGCCATTCAGGCTTGTCCCTTTTCCTTGCCTATTTTTTTTTTTTTTTGAAATAAATTCAAAGTTATATGAACAGTTGCAAAAACAATACTAGCCCCATACACAGAATTCCATCATACCCTGACCCCCTCTCCCCCAGTAGCTCAATACACCAACTTTAACTTGCTGTCACATTGCTATTTCTTTCCCTCCCTCCCTCCTTCCCTATTATCCATCATCTATTGCTCTGTTGTCTGAACATATGAGAGTTAGCTGCACACATCCTTGAGCATTCACTATAAATCACGTATACACTTCCCATGAACAAGAACATTCTTTCATGCAATCCCATTAAGTGCAGCTAAGAAGTACAATAGATTCAACAATGATAAAAAGCTTACATTCTATATTTCCTTTTCCTTATGTCTCAACCGTGTCCCTTTGAGCCACCTGTCCTCCACCCTCCAATCCCATCCAAGTTCATCCTTAGTATTCAATTGTCATCTAGTTAGACTGACTTTTTTTTTTTTTTTCAGTTGTGGAAATATATATACAGCCTAAATCTTCCCATTCCAACCCCCCTCCCTAGCCTTTCATTAGTGGGATTAATCACGTTTAGAATGTTGTAATGCTCTTTCCCACCATCCATTACTAGAAGTGTCCTTTCACCTCAAACAGCAACCCTACACTCATTTCTTAACTCCCCATTGCCCCTTCCCCCATTTCTCTTAACCCAAACTCTACTTTTCATCTCTATGGTTATATTCTCTGATAATTTCTTTGTGTTTACTGTGGGGCTTAAAATTAACCTCTTAAATCCATATCAATCTTGTTTTTCTTTGATATCACCTTCACTTCAATAGGACACATAAACTAAGTTCCTATACTCCTTCATTCCCTCACTTTTATATAGTCATCTAAAATTACATATTTTACATTGAGTTCAAAACCACTGATTTGTCCTTAGAGTTTGTGTATTTTATATCATGTAGGAAGTGACTAGTGGAGTTACAGTTCAAAAATTATTGACTTCTATTTGTATTCCATTGTGGTTGGAGAATGTGCTTTGAGTATATTCAATGTTTTTTTTCAAATTTCTTGAGGCTTGTTTTATGTCCCAACTTATGGTCCCTTCTCAAGAAAGATCTGTGATCACTAGAGAAAAGTGAGTGTCCTGGTGATTTGGGATGTAAGGTACTATATATGTCTGTTAAAATTCTCTATATCTCTTTCTCCTTTCCCTGTCTCTCCACCAGCAGGGCTCCCCTCAGAATCTGAAGTAGGGCAGGTCTTTCATTGGCAAAGTCTCTCAGCATTTGTTTGTCTGTGAAAAATTTAAGCTCTCCCTCAAATTTGAAGGAGAGTTTTGCTGGATAAAGTATTCTTGGTTGGAAATTTTTCTCTCTCAGAATTTTAAATATGTCATGCCACTGCCTTCTCGCCTCCATGGTTGCTGCAGAGTAGTCACTACTTAGTCTTATGTTGTTTCCTTTGTATGTGGTGAATTGCTTTTCTCTTTCTGCTTTCAGAAGTTGCTCCTTCTCTTCAGTATTTGAAAGTCTGATCAGAATATGTCTTGGAGTGGGTTTATTCAGATTTATTCTATTTGGAATTCGCTGGGCATTTATGCTTTGTGTATTTACATTGTGTAGAAGGTTGGGGAAGCTTTCCCCAACAATTTCTTTGAATACTCTTTCTAGACCTTTACCCTTCTCTTCCCCTTCTGGGACACTAATGAGTCTTAAGTTTGAACGTTTTATTTTATCTATCGTATCCCTGAGATTCATTTCGATTTTTTCGATTTTTTTCTCCATTCTTTCTTTTGTTCTTTCATTTTCTGTTCTGTGGGCTTCTAGGACACTGAGATGTTGTTTGGCTTCCTCTAGTCTTGTATTGTGAATATCCAGAGTCTTTTTAATTTGGCCAACAGTTTCTTTTATTTCCATAAGATTTTCTATTTTTTTATTTACTCTTGCTATGTCTTCTTTATGCTCTTCTAGTGTCTTCTTTATGTAGCTTATATCCTGGGCCATGGTCTTCTTGATGTCCTTTAAATCTTTTGCCATGTTTTCATTCCTCGATTGTAGATCTTTGATTAATTTTGTGAGGTATACTGTATCTTCCGATATTTTGGGTTGTGTGTTTGAAGTTGGATTCTCCACATCTTCTGGTTTTATCATATGCATTAAGATTTTCTGTTGTTTTTGGCCTCTTGGCATTTGTTTTGCTTGATAGGGCTCTTTCAAGTTGCAAAGAAAAAGGGATATCAATCTAATTTTTCAGGAGCACAGTTTGGTGACGTACACTTTCTCTAACTAACCAGCAGATGGCATCTGTGAGTCACCTATATCCCTCGAGTTAGTTCTCAACCTTTTTTCCTGCTTTGTGTGGGGAAATGATTCTTGTGGGTTCAGTTGGAGAACTCAGTTTGGGTGTGTTGCTTGAGCCATCCGCCCTGAATGTGGGGCATGTGTACGGGTGGCCAGGGAGGAAGGGCAGTTCTAATGTTCAAATCCCCCAGGATCCCGGAGATTCAAGGCTGCCGCAAAAGTCTAAGCCTTCATTTCAGTTCAGCCCCAGCCTCTCTCTCTCGCTGATCCATAAACCACCGGACTTGGCGTAGCATCCCTGGGTTCTCCGAGCAGATCCCCCCTCCCAGCCATGCTCCTCCAGTAGCTCAGCCAAGGGAAGGCTGTGCTACGTCATCAGTGCATGCAATCCCACAAGGGAAGCCCCAGGCTGCCCGGCCGTGCGGCGGTGCACTCCCAGCCCAAAGCAAAAATGGCCGAGCGGGGCATCTCAACCCCCCCTCCTCGCACAGTTCCTCCTTCCCAGCTCCGGGACAACTGGTGGGGCTCTGGGCTGTGGGCACGGCCCCGGGCAGGAGTTTATCCAGCCCTCCGGGGGGCCAGCTGCTAGCCGCGGGGTTTCTTTCTGCTCCCAGCTCTCCTCCCCATTCCCCCGAACCCAATAGTATCTGCTGTGGGCTATCTTCCCGGCCAGACAGCAAGAGGCCAGCCCAGCCCCCTCTTGCTGTGTTTTACTGTGTGGTTCCCACAATTGCTACTGAAGTCGCTCCTTTTTTTTTTTTTTTAAACAGCCAGCTGGTCTCCATACGCTGAACCCTGGCTTCCCCAGCCCGCCGCGCGGCTGCAGGTCTTCCAGCCAGCTTACTCACTCGTTTCAGAATGCAGACTCCTGGTTTCACCAAGTATACGGCCGCTCTGGAGCTAGGAGCCCTCATCCAGTTGGTGCATCACTGTAACCGGTATTCTAGGTCACTTTCTGGTTTTTAGCTAGTGTTTTCACGGGGGCGTTTTTTTCGCCCTGTCTCAGCTAGCCACCATCTTAGTTCCTCTCTTTTCCTTGCCTATTAAGGTTTGTTGGATAGCACTACATTTGAGTGGCAGTGAAAGCTTTGATGAAAACTTCTTATTGCAAATGGTTACGTGGAATTTCTTACAGCAGGTTATGATACAGAAGTGCTTTAGGAGAAGTCATGAAGCAAGTGAACCCAGGAAGATTGTCATCTTGGCCTCCCCCTTTTGTTCCTTTCCTCCTTTTCATCCCCCATGTCTTCTCTTCTCTGCTCACCCTGCCCACTTCTTCAGGATTTGGTGTTTTGAAGAACTCTCTTAACCCATTATGAGAAGCTGGGGAATTAAACAAAAGTCAGCTAGTGCATTAGAGTTAAAAGTTCTTTCATTTTCCTGAGCTCCTAAAAATCCCTATTGCTCTTATCCCTATTTTACAGGTGAGGAAGCCAAAATTTGGACAAAAGGGAGGACTGAATGAAGTGGCATGTCTTTCTGTTTTAACATGCCACTTCTCAGAAAAAGCCATCTGCTCTCAATTGTTCTTTCCTTCTCTTTGTGCCTCCCCTGAGCTACTCTGTATTTTCACCTTTAGCTTTAATTGTGGATTTAAACATCTTGTAAGGAACCTCATGCCTCATAGACTAAGTGACTTGACAGTTGGGCTCTTCCCCATCACATCACATGAGGGTGTGTTAGTAGCAGCCCTGATAGAGTAAAACTCCATAACTGAGTGGTGATTTGAAGGTATCCAACAGGTTTGGAAGAAGCATGTCCTGGTTGATATCTTTGTGTCTACACATGAATTTTTTAGGTGACCATGACTCCTTGACCAACTAGCCTTTTAGAACCGAGAAATGGCAAGGCCTAATATATTTGTCATGTAATACAACCTGCTTCTTATTTAAGGGGAGAAATGCAGGATATTTATGTGCTCTATATAATCTCCTGTGAATACTCTGATAGCACAACCTGTATAAGTCAGGGTTCTCCAGGGAAACAGAACTGACAGGACTATGGCTCACATGAAAGTGAGGATGGGTGAGTCTGAATTCCATAAGACAGGCTGAGATCTGGGAACTCAGATGAGGGTTTCTGATGAATTCCCCAGGAGAAGCTGGCTCCCTTTAGGGCCTTCAACTGATTTGGATGAGACTCCTCTTATTGTTGAAAGCTATCTCCTTAGTTGATCATGGTTATAATCAGCCATAGATGCAATCAACTTACTGATGATTTAAATCCATGAAATAGCTTCTCAGTAATAATCAGGCCAGTCCTTGTTTCACCAAACAACTGGTCACCATAACCTAGCCAAGTTGACACATGAACTTAACCATCACACAACCCAATATAAAAGAAATCTGCAGCCATCATAGATTTAACTTTGTAATACCCAGAGCTTGGCACTGTGTTGCAAAATAGTTCATGTTCTTTGGTTTTGTGATCTGCTTGCATTTTCAACAGCTGTATCAATGTCATCAGAGGTTATAGGAACTTTGTTGAAAGTGCCCATATATCCATTACATCACCAAGTGAGAATGATAAGAAATTATCATGGAAATTTTTATTAAAACTCTGTAGGAGTAAAAGTTTTTCTCCTATTGAGCAACTGATGATTATCCTGCCAAACATATGACTTTAGCAGATGACAATGACCCTCAACTACTGTTCAGACTTCATGGCCCCCATTCATTTGTAATGACTTCCTTTCTGGGAAAATGTGTTTTTATTATTCTATCTCTATTTTTTCATGAATTTAATTGTTGTGTCTGTTTGATTTTATTGTCTCCAGATACATCAAATGAGCCTTGGTGGGAAAAACAAAGTGGGAAGATAGATGAACATATAGGTAGATAAATAGATAGATGCTAAATAGATAAAAAGAGAAAAATAAAGAACAAAGCACATATCATTTGTCTATGTAAACATGGATTAGATTGAATGAAATTAGTTAGTATGTAACCACTTATAAAGATATTCCTGTGAAATACAAATTAACGTTTCCATAAACCTGGATTAGCAAAGTAATCCGAATGAGTATTTTTAATTACCTTATTAGTTTAGTAGTTTGTTCAGTGGAAGTATATGTGTCTGTGTGGGCCTGTAATGTTCCGTTTCAACTGGCAGTAACTATTGAACAACTTAGCTGCAGCTTAATTTCTGCTTAAAATAAGTTCATTGTATTGTTATTAACTTTTATAGGCATTTATTTTTAAGCAAAATGAAAATACTAGAACTCTTAATGGAGTTCAAATTTATTTATGATTTTATGGAATATACAGCCTCTTGTTTTTCACACAAGTCCTTGTGTATACTTTCATGAATCATTTGTCAATGAAATCACAGATTTCACTTGAGCATAGGTGTGTGGGGGGTGAAAAAGGCACAAGAATAATGATGATATAAAACTTGTATCCCCTATATAGAACATAGTTGTCCTTGGGGTTTCCTCTACATATTAGTTATAAAATTAAAGTAAGTAAAATATAGACAAATATGAAGCTGAAATCAAAATGCATGGTTGTTTAGTGGAGAAAAGACTTCCAGTGATGACTATTTTGTAAGGTAAAACATGTTTGTGGGAACTGAGCACAGTGCACTGTAATTTGGGTAGCAGTTGATTCCAGAACTGCTTTTTTCACTTTCTGGTTTGCTGGAGACCTTTCTCCCCATGATTTTCCACTAGCGTAGGGTTTTTCATTGTGCTCTAGTTACACCTTCCTTGAGTTCCTCTGAAATGATTAGGTGGTTGCAAATGACACACTTTGCAACATACTCAAAATAAAAATTACAATGATTTCTTTTATTTTTACATCCCTAGAACTAAAGGAGGGAGGGAGGCACAGAAACCACTTTCTCAGATGCATACATATCATAATTTCTCTATTTTCCACCTGCTCCCTAGGTAGATGGTCCATTAAGCAAAGTGCACCTTCGATGTCTTCTTAAGAGTTTGGCTGTACCCAGTTGCTCCAGGAATATCCATTTGAATATTAATTTGAAATGTGAGCCAGTTCTTCATTTATAAAAAATGCTAATAATCGGAATTTAAAGCAATGTATTTTGATTGGGACTTTACATTTGTGATTAGGCAGGGCCGACAACAAAACAAAGGAACCCTGCAATCCCTCCACTCCCACCCCGCCCATACCCACTTGTTTTCAGATTTTCACCACACAGTCCAGTGGAATAATTTCCATTAGAGGTATTACAAAATTGTCAGGGGTCTGCCATAGTATATTTCATCTACAATTTTTTTTCCATGCAATTGCAAAATTCAGGTATTTTTGCCAGAGGTATTTAGATTAACATGTGAGCTGCTTTTTTTCCCATAAGCATATTCATTTGCTCACTGATTCTTTTTTTTTTTTTTACAAAACAAATCATAGATTCAATTGTTCACAGCACCATTACATAGTTGTGCATTCATCACCAAAATCAATCCCTGACACCTTCATTAGCACACACACAAAAGTAACAAGAATAATAATTAAAGTGAAAAAGAGCAATTGAAGTAAAAAAGAACACTGGGTACCTTTGTCTGTTTGTTTCCTTCCCCTATTTTTCTACTCATCCATCCATAAACTAGACAAAGTGGAGTGTGGTCCTTATGGCTTTCCCAACCCCATTGTCACCCCTCATAAGCTACATTTTTATACAACTGTCTTTGAGATTCATGGGTTCTGGGTTGTAGTTTGATAGTTTCAGGTATCCACCACCAGCTACCCCAATTCTTTAGAACCTAAAAGGGTTGTCTAAATTGTGCATAAGAGTGCCCACCAGAGTGACCTCTCGGCTCCTTTTGGAATCTCTCTGCCACTGAAGTTTATTTCATTTCCATTCACATCCCCCTTTTGGTCAAGTAGATGTTCTCCATCCCACGATGCCGGATCTACATTCCTCCCCAGGAGTCACATTCCACGTTGCCAGGGAGATTCACTCCCCTGGGTGTCTGATCGCACGTAGGGGGGAGGGCAGTGATTTCACCTGCCAAGTTGGCTTAGCTAGAGAGAGATGCTCACTGATTCTTAAACAATTTTAGGACATGTGTTACATGCTAAGAATTATACGAAGTCCTATAGGTACAAAATGGAGTTAGGTAAGGCTTCATAAAATTTCTTGATAACAGACCCATATTATTATAAATAAAAGAAGGGATAAATTAAATGTGTGTTGAATGATAGAGGACCCCAAAGCATACTATCTTTATGTTATAGTGTAGTAAATGGAACACACGTGGAGTTTCCAAGCATAACCCTGTGCAGGCCACTTAACTTCTCTCAAGATGGGTGTCCTTATCTATAAAAGGGAGATCATAATTCCTGCTTCATGATAGTATGATCTGTATCAAATAAGACAAAATGTCCAACACATCATAGGCACTCAAAAAATGTTTGTTTGTTTTATCACCTCCCCACCACACTGCCTATGAAAATGTGTAATCTAATGCTGGCTGGTAAGCTTGTTTCAAGCACTTGACTAGAGGATGAAGTTATATCTGAAAAGATGCGAACTGTTCAGGACAAAGCAGCTTCTTCCAACAAAATCTCAGCCAAAGAGGTTTTCAGCAAAATGATAAATGGTTCAAGATTTAGCATGACATATATTGCAATTAATGGCTATAGAAAATAATTTACAAGCTGCACTCCCCTCTTCTCTTTCACAAATGTTTTAAATTCAAAGTGCTATTACAGCCCTTATAAGGACTTGTGCAGTAAACTGTGAAAATATGTCTCCTTAGGGACCAAAGAAGTTCTGATCTCCAGTAGATGCATGAGTAGCAAATCTGTCCATTATTCAAAGTAGGCAACACAATTCAAGAAAGAGTCTCTGGCCTACCAGCGGTATTGGAGAAGCAATGTAAATATTTAAAAAAAAAAAAAAAATTAAAAAATAAAAGAATCCATGTTGGTTCTTAGCAAAGTATATCAGAACATGCACGCATGATCTTGCAATGCATTTGGCCACACATCTTGCCAGTTTCTCAGGGACCCAAACTGATTACAGCTTGTGAATAACATATGGTGGCAAGTTATAAGCAGGTCCATTCAAGGAAGCTAAAGTTGCCTTAGAAGCCACATACGGCAAAGTGCTCATGTGGTTATTATATGGAGAGCTTGTTATTTCTAGGTATGAAGGACCATTTTAGGATATTGGTCTGAACTACTAGTTGGTCTTTAAAGTAGATAAAATATGTGTCCTTTATTTAGTATTATATATATTTACCATAATATTGTATATCTGGATACATATACATATTTCTGTAAATAATCCATTTTCTATCCTGACAAAAAACATAGTTTATAGTTTTGTTTTTAATTTACCAAAGCTTCATAATAATTATTTTCTCTTAATTTCCTTCATCGAAATTCATTTATTGTCAATCCAATAAATTCATTTACTGTTAATTTTAAATTGATGTCATAAAATCACCTAGCTTCAGTGATGGGGGAAATTCAGTGATGATAAAACCCAATCTATCATCTAGTACTTGAATATATTAACAACAACCCCAGTGATTTACTCAAACACCTCTCATCAGGGAAAATTACTCTCACCTGTGGCCATCTGACCCAATTTTGAGAACTCTAATCAATGAAAAGTTGTTCATGATGAACAAATCCAATTCTCCCCAAATTCATTTTTTTTATGTTATTTTCTGTAAGCAACCCCAATTTCATTTGAATTTTCAGGGAAAATGTCATTTCTTTCTGGAGACTGTATCTTAGACCTTTTCAATGAAAGGTTGATATATTTCTGAAGGAAAATATGTAATGTGATCTATAGAAATTTTAGACCTTACAAACTTGTAAAGATTTGGCATGATAATGTCTCAATGTTTCTGGGTGGTTGGGGTTCAATAGAAAACCTCAGTCATACTTTGCCCCAAGCAAGTCTTAAATTTTATCTCATGTGTAATAAATTGAAGCATATTTAATCCGTATATTTCATGAGTCATTTACGCTTCAATCACTATGCTGTTGTTTTTGAAGAGCCATTTGATGTCAGTAAGCCCTTTGAGCCTTTTAAATATGCTTATAAAACCCCATTCCTCCCCCTTACAACATGCAGACACATTATTTGAAAATAGATTATTATATTTTGCCCAAGGTTAAAAAATAATCAAACGCCTCTAATTTGGGTGTGGTTTCAACCTTTATATTACACATGGCTTGGTTGTAGTCAGCTAAAAACATTCCCATCTGAATCCTTTGTTTAAAAAGTGCATTAAAGCATAAATATTTTAAATAATTATTTCAGAGACTCATATGGCTAATCAGACAAAAAAAAAAAAAAAAAAAAATGATTCACTAAAGGTCTGGAAGGATTTTCTAAGCCCTGCATCTGCTTTCATAAATCAACTTCCATTCAGAAACATTGCAAAAGCCTATCCACAGTCTTGATCTGCACCCTGATATTTAGACCAAAATATTCAACTTCTACTGTGTGTCTCCACTTGGGTGCTTCACACATATGCTCAAAATCAGCATTTAAAAAAGAAAGAAAGAAAGAAAGAAATCTTTTACATCTATTGTCAAAAGAAAGAGTGAAACCCACACTCCCTCTTCTCCTCAAATCCCTTTGCTTATTTCTGGGTTCCTGATCCTGTGTATTCTATCACCACAGACTCAGTTCCCCAGTTGAAAACTTAGTTGAGTTAGGCAACTAGAGAATGCGTCCTTATCACTCTAGCCATCCTCCACTATGAAATTCAGTCCATCCAGTTTTCGTCCATCCTACTGCCCTAACTTTAGTTCAGACTTCTTATGTCTGAATTACTTTAACAGTTGCCTAGTATTTCTCCTTGTTTCTAGCCCGTTTTCCTCGCAGTTGTGGAAATAATCATTCTGAAACTCAAATTCCCTCTTGTCACTCCTCAACTCAAAACCTTCCAGTGGCTCCTCACTGCCAGCAGAGGAATCAGAATCCTTTACGTTGTTCATAAGATCCACGTGGTCTGGCCATTCTTCAGCCAGCCCCACTGCTCACCTTCCTTTGCGTCTTCTCTCTGTACGTTGCATCGGAATGTAGTTTCCTACAATTTCATTATTTCACCTCCAGTCTTCTCACAGCCTGTTCCTTCTGCTGGAATGCTCTGCTTCCTTTACCTCACTGGGCATTTTCTCATCCAAAAGAGTAAAATTTCATGATGGCATGTGTTGTGTTTACAACTGTATTCCCTGCCCTGTCAGCATGACCCCCACTCTCACACTGGTCAATGAGTCTAAGTTGAAGGAGATGAAAAGGGAAGGGAAGGGGAAAGGGAAAGGGGAAGGGAAGGGGGAAGGGAAGGGGGAATGAATGGGAGGAAGAGAGAAAGGAAGGGAGAGGATACAGATTTTTTTTTTCTGAATCCATCCAAAGCACCACTGCTCTTTGAATAATTTTAGGGTCAAGTATCAACCGTTTTTCTAGATACTATCTAGATACTATCAATGCCCAGTACAAAATTTAGGGGGAAGAGCTGAAGGCTCCAAAATAAAAATCAACACACTAAATCTAATTCGAAGGGCACCAAATGTATCCTCCCAACCATTACAGTGCTTAAAGTGTCATCAAAATATATCATCATAAATATGGAAGTCACCTCAGCTCACTTCCGGATGAACATTCTTGTTTTGTAAAAGACATAGAAGCATATGGAACTACTGTGTCTCTACGTTTCTTCTCCTCTTTTCCTCCCCTATCCAGACAGAAGAAAATACCATGACTTCATCAGCTTTGACAAATAGTTGATCATGATGGAAATTCTAACCAAATTGTGTTTTAGGACATTGCTGATTAAGACTTAGACATTCAAAATTTGAAAACTTTCCAACAGAGCAAATGAGAGAGCTAACTAAACAGACTGAAGGCACAGTTTGGGGATCAGCCCAAGCACATTGCCTGTTTGGAAGGAGTTGCTATCCTCACTGTCCTCTTTTAAAAATGCAGAGTATACCACGAAGGAGAGCATGTGAGGCCCTGAAGCCTTATAAATCACTTTGTTTTGTTCCCCCACCTCTGATGAAAAAGGAGGTACATCCTAAAATCACTAATCACCAAGAAGAGGAGAGGACACTGAGAAGGGGAAGTGATACAGGGTTAGGTAAAGGGACAAGACTATATGTTTCAAGAAGGAAAGTAGCTGTGTTACAGAGATAGAGAGAAAAGTGACATTTATTTAAAAGACCTCAACTGAGTCCTGGGTTAGTACTTAGTAACAGCATGACTAGTCAACTGCTCTAAAGTCATTAAGACTCAATTGCTTAATCTGCATGACAAGAATTTTTAAATTTACTGTAGTCACTCCACAGGCAATGATTAAACTCAAAAGTGAAAATACATATAAAACTTTTTAATTAAGGACAAAGTATATAATAGCTCACAATTCTGCCTGTGTCCATTTCTGGGAACTGGTGAATGTAGCTGATTATAAAATGAGCAGATATAAATTTGAGGGCCCAGGTTATTGGGCCAAACTCTAAATTTGAAGATGAAAAAAAGATGAGGGCAATTTTGTAACTTTTTTATTACAGAAAATGCCTCTGTATAACATCAGTCTTTCTTAAATACTCACGAAGATATTAACCGGAGTTCGGGACACTGTGCATTTAGAAAAAAAAAAAAAAGTTGATGAACACGTATGTGTTTTTTGTCTATAGATATGCTAATGAAATTTCCCAGGAAATTTGAGATTATTTCCGACTAACCTCTGGCTTTTATGACAATGGAAAGCCAAAAATGATTCTAAAAGTGATGAATTAACTCATATGTTTTCAGTCACTGTTACCAATTTCCTATGTTTAAGCATCACTGAAACAAGGTACCAGTTTGGGTGTGGGAGTAAAGCAAAAAATAAACTCAAATTTTATATTATCTATTTTGCAGAAATATCCTTGCAGATTGAAAACAGGTGAAGATATGTGCTTATCTTTAGATAGCAATGGCAGTTTGAAATGATTCTCTACATTCTTGGCATTTGGCATTATAAACCTATTTGCTTCTCAACCCTACTTATATAAAGTAGTTTATATAATACACTTTAAAAATACCTAGAAAAGAATAACATTTGTACCTCCATGGGGAAAAAAAAAAAAAAGTATTCTCCCAGTGTCCTAATCTAGTGCTAGAGTTATGTGACAAGAGAAATTTCTCCTTTTCTTTCTTTTTTCCTTAAGTGGCACAAAACATTTTAATTACACATAGTTATTTGGAACCACTGAGTACAGATTAAGGATGGATGCTGCAAAGCTTTCAGAAGCTGTTGGTCTGCCTCCTAGCAGAAAATTGGGAATCACAGCTCTGGCATTCAGTCTCTGTGAGCTCGGAATCTTTCTCTGCTCACTGGCATTCCTTCCTTATTTTACATCCTACTGCTCAAAGGCGAGGTGAGGAGCAAAGAGCCCCAGGACGAGTCACTGGGGAATCTCTTCGGGAGCCCCTGAGGGCATCTTCACAGGTAGCCTTGGGTTCACATGGGAATACATCCAGGGACTCCCCACAAGAGGCCCATGAAGAAACATTCTTGAATCTCGCATTCAGACCTAGTGCCTTGGCCTAATCAACACTTTCCCTCCAGTCCAGGAACCAAGAAGCCCCAAAGGCACAAATTTGGCTGTTTAAATCTGTTGCACCAGGGCCATCATTGTATGTTGAAGGTGTATCTTGCAGGTGACTCTACCTCTTCTCCCACACCCAAAGTTTTAAAGATCACATGGTGGGGAGAGAGACCCAGGGCCAATTCCCTCTGGAAAACACCCAGAAGGAGCACTGAAATGGACTGACACCAAAGGACCTCTTTATATATCCATTATTTAAGTACTTATGAAGCAAGCAAATTAATCTATACAATACAAATATGCAAATTAATCTGTAGGAATTAATTGGCTGATGTTTACACAAAAACAAAAGGGTAATTATAATTTCTGTAGCTGCAATTTTTTAATTTTATCATAGACCTCAAGAAAAATACATGCTTTAGATCCCACTTGTCTCACTTCTAACTGAAGTGACCATATAATTTATCATACAAGCCATGATGTTTTGAGAATGTAATAAGCACTGATAATAATTATAAGGGTAAGGTGTAAGTGAGAACTACCCCCCCCCCCAACTGAGATGCATAATTGTTCTCATTCTAACTGACAGGGTAAAGGGAAGGGGTTTTCTTGGGAAGCGGCTAACTGGATGAGTAATGAAATATTCTGTTTGGGTCCAATGCTTGTGCCATAAAAGAAGAACAACACTGGCCCGTAAAATCATTCAACAAAATGTGTGTGGACGCAGTATTTGTATCCAGGGAAAATCGTGACTCTTTGTAATACAACTGCACTTGTTCCAAACTGTTTTATTATATTACTTACTATCACAGCTGTATCCTTTATTTACTGCTTCATTGCATGCACCTTGACTGGCTCTTTTGTTGCTGCTGAAGTATGGTAAGGAACTATTGAAAGGTAGGTTCCTAGTGTCTACATCAAAACCTTGCAATTGGGATTTCTGAAAGTGGGGCCCAGGAATTTACATTTTAAATAAAAATCTCCAGCTTCTTAGACCCTAAAGTTGAAGAATCACCACCCCTGAAACACCTCCACGTACTGGAAAAGTGTTTGAAATCTGTTGTCAGAAAGAACTTGATGTCACCATCAGTTCTGCCCCATAATGACTATTTAACATTGAGTCGAATAACCAACCCGAGCTTCAGGTTGTGTGTCTGTGAAACTGCAAAGAAATTGTCTATGGTTGCCTCATGATGACATGTTGTACATAAATAAAGCTCTCATATATGGCAGGCAAGCAATAAATATTACTCACCTACCCCCCAATACCTCTTCCTTCCTTGAGAACAAGGAGAGAAGCTCATTCAATTATTCACCTCTGTCTCTGCACCCCAGTTACGGCACAACTCCTAACCCCACACCCACCTTCACCACAATACAGAACATTGCACAGAGCAGGTGCTTAGTAAAGAGGATTTTGGGAGAAGGCATGTCTTTGGTTGAGTGGAAATTTGGGGGATCTTTTGTGATATAATTTAGCTCTAACTTCATATAGTAAACTTGATTGCCCTTAATTTTGCTGTGCATCTTTCTTTATAGCTTGGTTATCCAAGTAAATTCAGAGTGATATCCAAGAGTTTGGTTTTAAATAGGGAACAAATGACATCAGGAAATACAGATAAAAAATGACTTTTCAAACTGCTTCCCAGATTAGCTGTGCCATTTTACATCCCCACCAGCCATGCAGGAGTCATCCAGTTTTTCCATGTCCTTGTCAGCATTTGGGATAGTCACTATATTTTTTTATTTTAGTCCTTCTGACAGGAGTGTAGTGATATCTCATTGTGGTTCTAATTTGCATTTCCCTAAGGGTTGTTTCCTAAGCAAACATGCGATAAAAAGGAATATGGACTTATATTCAGCAAAATGAAAAGGAAATGAACTCTTGATGCACACAACATGGATGACTCTCCACAGAATTACGCTGGGTAAGGAAAGCCAATTTCAAAGGTGACATACTGTATGACGCCATTTCTATAACATTCTTGAAATGAGAAAATTACAGAAACAAAGAACAGATTAGTGGTTGCCAGGGGTTAAGGAGTGGGTGAAGGCAGGAGGGAAGTGGGCATGGCCTTAAAAGGGCAACCTGAGAGTTCCTTGTAGTGATGGAAACTTTCTGCATCTGCACAATATTATTGCCAATATCCTGGTTGTGATGTTCTATCATAGTTTTGCAAGAGGTTACCATTGAGGGAGACTGTATAAAGGTTATATGGTACCACTCTGTGTTACTTCTTATGATTTCATGTGACTCCACAATTATCTCAAGATTAATACATCCAAATAAAGATAAATGAAGGAGAAATAACAGACAAACAAGTCGATAAATAAAATACATTTCCAAACATCAGTTAAGTCTCTGAACTGACTCTTGCTCACCCAGTTAGTTAGCAAATTTACCCTTAATAGAAGGTAAGGAGACATTAAAATAATACAATGTTTTCATATAATACCTATAATATAATACGTTTTCTAAGATAACATTAGTTCATATAACGCAATGTTTCCTAAGAATTATGTGCATTAAAAATATACATAACAGGTACAATGTTGTGAAAGCAATAAAACTTGGATAGTTAAAATATGGAAGATCTATTACATGTTAAGCACAATACTACACCTAATATTTAATGACCTAATTTTCATTTGAAAATATATATATGTGAAGTTACAAATATGTACCTTAAAGTGGACAACTTTAATACTATTGGCTGTTTTAAGATGACACTAAGCCTCAGTCCTTGTGTAGAAAGATAGAATACATTGTTAGTAGTGCAGGATTGATTTAGACTAAACTGGCTTTTGATTAAACTCTTTGGATCATTAAACAAGAGCAGACATAAAAAACCATGCTGTATCACTGATGGCCCAGTTTATATATAAATCAGAGTCTCTAGGGTGTGAACAAAGTCTTAGTATGCTGTTTTAGTTCCTCTTGTATTCTAAGAATGTTTCTATATATATGAGGAATTGTAAGGAAGGGGCTGAGAATAATTATCTAGGATACTTAAAATGAGGTTTCTTTTGCAAAAGGGCAGGGAATGGGTCTCTTCAGATTAGACTTCATGGAAATGATGGACAAGGCTGTCTGTAGTTATCAAATGAGCTCTGTCCAATGGCTGCAATGGTAGAAAATTGTCCTAAACAATAAAAAGGTAAGGACTCATTTTAATAGATACATTGTGTTCTTATTTTGTCTAAACAAAGAGAATTAAAAATAAAACTCTTGAGGTGCTGCATTTATAAAATGATTATGATTAATTCCATATTTTTTGCCTTAGTAATAAAATGGAAGAACATCAACTATTTTCTAAAGGTTATGTTATTTCCTTTTAAATGTTTTGACAGTGCCCGATGTAAGTTTTTTCCACTATAGATAGATTTGGGTAACCAAACTTATTAGCATGTTCATTCTGAAATGAGTTTTAAACAAACCCTGTAAGCTATTGAATTAGGAATGTCATAAAAAGTACCCCTAAAACATTTATTTAGAAAAGAAAAATATATTAGGACATAAAATCAAGGATCAGTGTGCTCATTAAATATCATTGCTTTTAATTGTGTGCACATTGTTCTAACCTTGTACATCATTGAGACTTTTGGGGAGTTGCAAACCTCTATTTAAGCTATCTTTTCTCTATATTGCACATTGCAATAATAAAGAGAGTAAAAAAACAAATCTGAGTCAATTGGTTAAACTTTGTTTCCCTCACCTTTGAAGCAGAAATGCTGACATCCTGTATACATCTCCTGCAATGATTATTCAAAGTGCAAATGAATGTCATACTCCACACACACATTCCAACCTCATCTGGCTGTGGTTCTTTTGCCCTCTCGGTCGTGTGCACATCACAGCCCCTCTGTCAGAGGAGTCGTGGAACTTTTGTGCCTCGGGAAAATGAATGAACACTTCTGCAGAACACTATGCTTCAGCCATGCAAAGACTAAAAATGGGTGGGTGGCTTCAAATGTAAGGTGGGGGGAAAAACAAGTTCTAAGAAACCAGAGGGTTCGGTACCCATTTGGAAAGACAGGAGCTATTTTTAGATGTAGAGAGGATGTGGTGATTAATGTGAAGCCTAAAGCCAAGTAAATCCAAATGTAACACTTCAAAATAAAAATGCCCTTTTTATACATCGTGGTACCAAAATATGGGTAAGTAAAATGAACTCTTTTCCATTTTTAATCCAAAGAATGCCATTCAAATGTAAGTGGAAAACGTAGCAAATTAATAGATACATATACAGAAAAATTATTTTAAAATATTGATAAAATATACTAAATGTGCAAAACATTGAAAATAACTTTCTATTTGCTTTAAATTTGGAGACTGACTGATTCTAACTGTCAATCAAATAGGTATAATGGAGGTAGGATTATCTGGTTTTGAGTGTTTATAGTATCCAGGTATTCTACCAACTCATAGCTATTCACTTTTCCCAGATGAGATTCTGGAGTAGCTGACTCAAAAAACTTTTCTTTGTGAAGGTAACAAGAAATTCTCCAACGGGGCTGTGCCCACAGCCTGGCAGCAGGACATTCTGGAACTGTGTTCCCAAGCTCTTGTCCCTGTCCTCATCCTCACCCAGCCACCACTCAATGTTAGATTCAAGTTTAAGTTGAATAATTAAAATAAATTAAAATAACCAAAAGTTCAGAGATATCTTATAGACTTCTATTTAAAGGAAAAATTCAAAAAAACAGAAATAAAAGAATATTGTTTAATAATTTAGCATAAAGAGGTAGACCTAGATTTGAATTTGCAATCTTAATCTCTCTGAGCCTTAGTTTCCTGTTCATCTGGAATAATGATTTTTAACTCACAAGTTGTTTTGAGAGTTAAAGAGCATGATATTAAAGAGTTTTTTTAATACTACAAGTTATAGCCTTATTATGATTCTGTAAACATCCCCTTTATTCATCCTTCAGTGTTAATGGATTGTGATTAGTATTGTTAATTTAAAACAGTACTCTGGCTCCAATTAAAATCACAGATTAGCTCTTCACAAATCATAAACTGAAAGGTATATGTAAACAAAGCAATACGAACAGTTTCCCCAAATAATGTGGACCACGTCTTCAAATGAGAATAGATCCCCTTTGGCAGAAAATATGGTTAATCAAATCTGAGCCCCCCTTGACCATGACTTTCATTGAAGGTTATCTTTTTTCATTATAGTCAGTGCATTTATTGAAGCTAGCTGGTCAACTGTTCAATATATCTCATTTAATGCAAATATAGTAGCCAGCATTTTCTGAAACTGTCTAGCTAATTTATTACCACAGAATTGGGATGAAAAAATGTATCTTTCTTTTACTTTCATTTTTAATTTAATATCTTACTAAAAATGATCTCCCCAATGAATCTTCTCTTGGAAGAATTTGGAAAAGTTAATAAGAAAATGAAAAAATATCATGTTTTATCCTCAAAGCATCTGCCCTAATGGTTTGTGTTTTTGGTTTTTTTTTTTAATAGAGAAGTGATATTTTTATTCCAAAAAGCTTTAACTTGAAAACGTATATACATTAATTTCATTGTTGGTACTAAGGTAAGCTATCTCTTCTGTGTTTTCATTTTCCTAATTACCCCCCATTACCATGAAATTTTAATATCACAGTTATATATATTCTGTACTGTGGCCCTTTGAAAGGTCATTAACCATTGCAATATCTTAAGGCCTTTTTTCACCCCAAGAACTAATTTTTACTCCCTAATGGGTTTTTAACTCCTTTAGTCAAAAACATCTAACATGGGTCATAACTTCTCCATTTCATCTACAGTATAAAAAAGGACACATTAACCATTTTTGCCTGTAACATATACCTTTATTTGTTAACACTGAATTCTCTTAGATAAGCCTTCTCTAATGATCCAAATATGTATAGACACTCTAACGTAAATTGTCCAACTCAATGGGTAAAACGTCTCTATCTCTCTCATTCTATTTCTCTCCCTGCTTTCTATTTCTTTCACTTGTTCTTGTTGTCTCTTTGTTTCTCCACGGTAGGGAAATATGTAACTCCATCACTCCCAAAGAAGAGCAAGCCTGCTACACTCCTCGTAAGCTGTTGACTTGGCATCCAAGACTTTAGGAAACTAAAGTTAACATTCACTTAAAGCAATTGCTAGTTTCTCACTTTTTCTGCTAAGCCACAGATAAAATCACCTGACTCTTTGTCCTACTCTATCAAAAGGAGAGAGTAAAAAGATTTCAGTTTGCATATATGCAATTTGTTGCCCTTTGGGAAAAGACATTGAATGGAAAGGGAGACGTTTATGATAGATGACTCTGATTTCCCAGATTACAACTTTCCTGAGAAAGCCAATGGCATTTTATTACCGTAAAACCATGTAACTTGAGAAGTATAAGCAATGGAAAAAGTGTAAAGAAAAACTTTTCAGAATTAAAATTTGAAATCAAAGAAATGATTCTCATTGAAGGGAAATTATGTTGATGACAATTTGACAGAGAAAAGCAAAAACAAAAGGGTGTATCTCCAACCAAGGACAAGAAATGATATGACACAGATTGCTAAACTTTGACAGTGGAATTCTTGGCTGTGCCATTTTGGGGCCAAAATTGTAGTATCTTAACTTTGTTTTTCAGGCTGAAAAGTCTGTAAGGTCTTTCTCTCCTAACATGTATCAATCTGAGTGGTATTAAAAAAAAATATTTGCAATACATCCACGTAAATAAACAATATACTCCAAATTCCTAAAGTAACTGACATGTGGGGACACCATTTCCAAACAATGTTATTGATCTTTAGATATTGCCATCCATCTACTTTGCTCTATCTTGTATCAGTTCCATGCTTACTAAATGAAGAAACCTTTCCCAGAGAACATTTCTGCACAACTTAATTGGACTATGAGAGAATTTATATATATACCACTTGTTTATTGGTAGGATAAATTCCTGAGAACAGCAGGTCTTGTTTGACAAAGGGCACGTGGTATATTAATAATTCTAGGGGACTTGGGGTTCCTCAGAACCAGTTCAGTGTGCCATCCCTGAGTACCAGGTTATATTTAAATCAGAGTCTCAACTTAAAAAGAATTTAGGTAAAAATCAAAGACTGAACTTATGTGCCACCCGATGATTTTGATGTTTACCTCATGAATATATTTTTTTTTGGTTGAATCACCCTGCCATTGGAGAGAAAATGATACTTTCGCTGTTAAATTAGAAACCAGGTTTTCATATGCTTTCCATTTATTTTTCAGAATACTTTTGAAAAGACAGCACCAATTTGCCCTAATAAAACACTAACCACTTAGAAGCTTTTATTTTTTTACCCCCCTCTCCCAATCAGTTGGCCTGTTGACTAAGAGACACGGTTATCTAACTACGCTGTGCCTTTGTTTACCCTTAGAAAAGAGAGTCCTAGTTTATGAATCAGTTTGAGAGTCTCTCCTGGAACCTTCTGTGCAAAGTGCAAAGTGTTGTCATTTGCATTTTCTTCTGTTGGTGTGAGGTGACATGTCCAGGTTTTGGGTTTACAGTGGTAATATGAACTGAGTTCTTTTCTAAACTCGAGGGAGACACTCAATCAGGAAGTGGCACAGAGCGACTCCAATGGAATAAAACAGCTTTATCAGGATACCCTGTCTTGGGCATTATAATGACTCTGTTGGTGACAGCTTGTCTACTGCCTGGTGGTATTAATAAAGGACACTTTTTCTGGGGAAATTGTTGTGCTGGCTTTGCTTTCATGTTATCTGCCAGGCATATACTCTGTCAAACTGTGTCACTTCACATTTCATTACAGACAATGGTCCCTTGGGAAATGGTACCTGGGTTTCACTGGAGCAGAACTTTATTTTTCTCTCGAAAGGGACTTTTAATCATTTAAAATAGAGATTTGTCTCCACCACACAAAGAAAAGCAGAAATAGCTCATTTACATATTTTAGTTTATGTGTAGCCAGACCTCTTTATTCCTACTTCATGTTACTGCCCTACCTGCAAAGCACATGGATTTAAAGCAATGGCAATAAAATATGTTTTCAGAACATAGTTAATAATACTGCTAGCTACTTCGCATACTGCATGTTCAGAAGATAAACCTAAGAAATGATGGGATGCAGGGCTGGGGTTTGTGAGAGAGCCTCAAGAATAAGTAACTTAAATGGGCTCCTTTTTGCATGGAGCAACACTAAATTTCACTTGATTCAGAAGTAACGACCCAATTCAATCTTATCTGAGGTTCAAAACAGCTTATTTCAACTGTTTTCAACATTTTGTTATCCTGTAAGGTTAATGAGAGGAAGTCAAAGTTATTATGAGAACAAGTAAATGCAAACGCCACAATAAAGACCGTTTTTTGTGGTGATTTGACCTAAAGAAAAAAGCCCTGAGATTCTGAATTCTCATAAAAGTCTGCACTTAATAAGACTCATCATTGTGGTTGTGAGAAAATTTAACCTCTGAAGATTCCCTGCGTCATGTTTTATCAGAGAGGTTGATCGATGTAGATAATGTACCCTGCAAGTATACATTTAAATTGTTAGCTAAAATAATCTGAAAAATTTCCTAGAGTATTTACTCCTAGCTACATGGCATTACACAAATAGGAAAGAAGAAACAAAAGGAAGAAAAGAAATGTTCTGGTTATAGAAGTTCATTTATTAAATAGTAACCAAGATGCTTTCCAAGACTTGGAATTGGTAATCTCAGAACCAACCTGTTCGTGAATAATAACTGTCCGATTAATCCTAAGAGCCCAGTTCATGGGCAGCTGACATGTGAAGGGAACACTATCCAAAGGCCACCAGAAAGGGGGCCCTTTTCCCTAAGACTAGAGCAGAAGTGTGAGAAGTGCAGAGAAGATAGGATGTAATAAAAAGTCTTAGAAAATGTTCACCAAAACGAAAGGACGCCTATCTCCGAATGACAACTTCTGGGTGGAAAGATGTCTCAGTGCTTTCAAAAAAATATATAATAAACATATTTGAAGAGAAGTGGGGGGAACTGAAGAAATCTGCCCTGACATGCAGAGAGAAACATTAGTTTTAATCCTGTTTACTCCTATCTCATTTATTTCTCTTACTGTTTGACTACTAGGAAACACTGTTCACGAGGTGCAGGAGGAGAACTGTACATGGGTCAGCAATCCCAGAATAACAACCGTGAAGAGCAGCAGGAACTGGGGATCTTGCTGATCCCTAGAAGATCCCATTTATTTGGAAAAAAGTTAGCTACATTATTTTTATACTCTAGTTTTTTGATGGAAGTTGGTCCTAAGTATGTTCTTTATAACGCTGATAAATAGCCTACCCTTTCACAGAGTGAGGGGACTACTGAGGGGGTGGTGAAGTGGGGTTATGTATAAATAAAATGAAAGAAGATTAAAATGAATATGACAGACTCTCCATTTATGAGAAAATAATATTGATAGAAGGTGCGATACAAGGAAGTAAGGAAGAGCAAAGAAGGAAGTCAACTCGCACATATATTTAGAAGAAAAAAGGTAAACCAGAATGTTCTAAATCACCAATAATCAAGTCAGCCAAGTCAGTCTCTTATTAATTTGGACATAAGAAAGTGAATTGTAGCTGAGGCGTCCAATTCCAAGGCTTAACTTAAAGTAAGTCTATTGATATCTTATATTTTCAATAGGGCAAAATCCATGTGAACACTAATGTCTTGACATGCTTTTTCTTGTTTTGGTTTATTTTAGGAGAGCATTGCACTAGTATTGGAAGTTGTTTCAGGGCCTATTCAAACCAAAGTTACCTGAAAAAAGTCAGTGCCAAATTGTTATTAATCAAAGCAAACCACACCAAACCAAAAGCCCTAGTAGATAATTCTTCTAGCTGATTCGCAATTTCTTAGAACAACTCGTGTTACCATGTCACATATTGCCCTGAGGCAAAGGCTGTAAAATTCAACTAATTTATTTTTATCATTTGGTATATCTTTCATTATCATAATTTTCAGATCTAAAATGTATCTCTTTAAAGTTGTGTTTTAATGAGATGTAAAAGCATATAGACACACATATACCATCTTTGAACTATTCCTTAGTTCAAATAACATAAAACCACATCATTTAGGAATAATAATACATTTCATTCCAATTTGTTCGATTTAGATAATTCTTATGTTTTGAAAATAAGTTGTGAAGAATGTACTCCAATAATATTCAGTTCAATTCTAAACCCACTGAGAAGATGAGAGCTGCCTGAAATCTGCACGTGTGGAATGAAAACTGCATCAAATGTATAGAATCAAGTCCTGCTATGCATTATAGAAAATAAATAGAGACAGAATGAAATATATATTCCCATGGCAGATGTCAGAAATGACATTCTTTTCCTGCCTAAAATGACTCTAGACTGAAAACACAAGCATATACACTCTCAAAAAGAATAGCACATTGAAATACATATATATATTTTGTGACATTGTTAATTAGATGATTTTAAAAATCTGATATCACTGTGGGTCAGGCCTCATCTAGTGGAGGGTTCAAACTTGTAGAGTTGAATACTATGTTATGAAAACTACATAAAGGTGCTTGCAAAGTTTATGAAGTAATTGCAGAAACTCTACTCCCTGCCTGCTTCTCATTGCAAAAATTTATACAAATATAAATTAAAGTACATTATATAAACATAAAATTTATACAAATATAGACATGAAATAAACATAGAAACAAATACACACAAATGTTTCATGCATAATATCAGATACTTTGAGGAGTATGAGAATATTGGGAAAGCAGTATACCTGCCCCAATATTTGGAAATTTTATTAATTTTTTCTATGATATCTTTGATAATCTCCGGTACCACACAATTTTTAGCTTAGGAAACACTTCACATTTGGCAGCACCGTTAGCTGCCAAACCCGTATTCATAGTACTTTAAAACAGGGACGTCTGAATTGAATATGCTCTCACAGAAATCCTAAGTGAACAGAATGGACAGAAGTGAAGTACAAGCAAGTTGTACTTGTTAATGGATGTGTAAAAAGTGTGTAAGAAGCAAGGCTACATCAAGAGGAAAAATGGAAGTAGAGAACAATTATGGTGCCTATCCCTTACACTGACACCCCAGAAAGGGTATTTTAACTCTTGCTCAAGTTTCTTTGGCTAATTTTTTTTTGTTGTCAGTTTCTCACATCAAAACCCCAGCACCTAGAGCTGTAGGGATTTTCAGTTATGCAACTGCAACTTCTGCTCTGATGGACATGATTGTCCTTTTCCCAAGTCATGGTCAACTGGCCTAAACAGTGTATCAGCCACAGCCTTGTTTTAATCCAGAATAGAAAGCAGCTGACCAGGGCACTCGTTAGACTAGAGAGAAGGCTTGGAGTTGCTATATGCCTATCCTGCAGGTCAGTGAGACTGCTCAATTTCTAACCTGGAAGGTAATGCATTTATTCTTTGAGTGATTACACTTGTAGGTCAACATTCAGAGTCAAGGTCTTTCTGTGCATCTACAAACATGAGTTGAGTTGTCTATAAAATGTTTCTGAAGTCCCCAAGACAGGTAAGATACTTATTTTAGTAATAACCATCCAATTGCAATGGGCTCTCTCCACTTTCAGAGCCATAAAACCAAATGGAAGTGGGTTTTTAAGCAGTAGACTGGGTTGAAACTATTACTATCAGGCAATTTTTCTCTCTGGGTACCAGGAATAGGTAAATGAATTAAGGTTAGCAAAGGGATTAAGTGAAAGAAAAGGAAAGAAGAAAGCTATGTCTTTAAATAAGGCAGAATCCTAATATGCAATACTGACCCACAAGTTGGAAGGTCTGTAGCTGAACTGAAGTATTTACTTAATTTTTTAGTACTATCAGGCACAAGGTATTTATGCTAGGGATTCTCCTGAAAAAAAGAAAAGAAGAAAATAGACAAATATTGCACTGTTAGAGATAGGGACATCTACTGGAGCCCTTTCTTTGTCCTTTTCTTTCCCTTGAAGATTATATATACAATCATGTTGTATATGTGTGTGTGTGTGTATATATAAATATATAATATATTTTATATGTATTAATTATATATAATATATACATTGCATATTAATATATATTATATTATATATTATAATATATATTATATATTATGTATGTATAAAATGAATGCCAGAGAATTTCAGGTGTGAACACAATAAATACAAGTAAATGCAATGTAATATTGGAAATAAATAAAGAATTTCAGAATGGAGACTGTCCTCCAGTTCTATTCAACGCTATTTGCAATGTTTTTAAAATGATGCATCTAACCCTGGAATTCTCATTGCAGAAGGGAGAAAGGGAACATGGTGATGATTAAGAAGGAGACATATAACAATAATATTCTGAAAAATTAGGCCTATGACAATGACCCATCAGACAATTTTCTTTAAGTAGATCATAGAGAAGAATTTTGATGAGTTTAGAGCATTGAAGAATCTTATGTATGAACCCTGGCAGTTGATGTCAGAATTAATTTTTAAAACTCTTTTACACCAGTCTGCTAATCTGCAGTCCAGATTGCATAACATAAAAATTCTTTCTGTGTACATGGTTATGTGGTTTGGTTCTTAGAGTGATCTCTTTTCCTGGAACATTTTTATTTTATAGTAAATTGGAGTATTTCTAATAACTAGTTCAGTTGTTAATACTAACATACCCAAAACAGTCATATTAAATGTAAACGTCTTGGTAACACTGCTATTCTACTTTCACATATTCTACGTTGCATCAAGTTAATAAAAAAAAAAAAAAAAAACTCCTATTTACCAACATAGTTTCAGATTGTGCAATTCATGTTAATAGATTACTATGCTGTTTTGCTCATGCATGTACAGACTTGCTTCCTCTCTTTTGTTCTTTTTCATCCCCACCCTTTTTCTTCTTTGAAGCCAATGCCTTCTTAATCAGGAAAAGCAAGAACACTTATATAAGTAGGGCATTGCAGTGGTGCTAGCTATTTACCATTCCTTTGGTGTGCTCCGAATGACAAAAGAGCAACCTAAGCCTGAGAGCCTCATGCCTCAGTCCCATCCCTGCTTGCCACACCCATGCAGGTGCACTGATTTCAGGTAAGAGCTGCATCATAAGCTGCCTGTAAAGCTGAGCAGCATTGCCAAAGGTGAATATTGGGCACTTCTCCAATGCCCCTGATAGCCCGTCTTTCCACTTATTTGACTAACTCTCATTGCACACTTTATAAGCACTGATCACTGTGCAAAGAGCCAGGAATGAAAGAAAAACCAAAAAACAAGGCAAATCCCACTCTTGTAGGAGTTCACAGACTGGTCAAGACAGATGCACGGACAAGCTAGTGATATCACCTAACTGTTAAAAGAACTAGGCTTCTGGTTTCAGATGGTCTTAAGTTTGAAGCTTGCTAGCTGTGTGACCATGCATAAGCTGCTTTATGTACACTTTATGGACATATCGGTTCTTTTCCCCATGAAATACGGGTGATGTCGATACCTATCTTGTGTATTTGTTTTGAGAATTTGATGAGCTTACGAAACTGGCACAGCCCATGGATCATAATTAACACTCCAGGTTCATGTGACATTTTGGTGTGACAGGCACCCTGAGGGGTAAAGTACAAGCTGCTACAAGGCCACCAGGAAGGAGTATCTCTTCACCTAAATCCCTTTAAATTGCTACCTCTGGTGATTCTCCAAGGGAAGTCTGATGATGTCGGTGAAGGTCGTGCTATTTTATTTGTGACGAAAACTGAGAACCATGCAGTAACACCTTCACCTTGTTTTGTTGAGAAAGAAACCATTAGCTTCTTGAATTAAGCTCTCTCTTAATTGATGAAGTAAGCATCTAGGATTACTCAGAGTGCAGTGTTATTGGTATCCCCAAAGCACCAGAGGACATGCCTGATGCTAATATATCTTTGGTCATTTTTTTCTATTTGCAGGTGACTTCTCTACCATTCAATCTTATATGATAGCTGAGAAGATAAATGAACACAGGAAAAGCTGAGAACAATACTGCAGCTTTTTAATCTGTCACAGTCCCCCCAACTCCCACTTCACAGTTGACTTGACAACTGCATTTATTTTGCATTGCAATTGCTATAGGTTAATAATATTGTTTTATCAGGAAACATTTATCTTGAGGAAGAAAGTTATCCTAATACAGAAGATAACTTATCCAAGGACAAATAAAAAGGGAGCTGTGTCTAGAGAGTAATGTCAATGCCTGGCATGCTATAAAAATAAATGAAATCTGATTAACACCATTGGGGAGAAGAATAAGTCATAGTTTCTATGAAATATTATTTTTTTGATTGGAACCATTTTCATTTTTTGCTGGCTTAAAACATTGTATTAAAGATGAGATGACTTTAAAACTGTGACAGATATCTCCAAGCCCTATGATTATAAATGGTCATGTGAGCTTGTAATCCTGAGGGTTTAATCTAAAGTATATTCTCCATAAATTGAAAGAGAAACACACCAGGAATTCAGAAGATTTAATTAAAGCTGTTTAAAAAAAAACTTAATGGGAATTTTAAAGGCTGGCTTGCTAAGTATTTCTGATAATGAACTTAATTTATAAAATACATTTCTTAACAAAATTTGGCAGTGCCAAAAAATCTACATGTGCACAATATATTTTTTATGGAAGTATTATTATTAATTACCCTTCTTTTACTAATTCACAAAGATTAGGCTAATTTCAGCTCCATTCAAATGTGTATTATTAAACCTATCATCTACAAAATAGCAACAGATGCTTCATAAAGGAGAACGAGGGTTGAGTAGTATCTTTTTTTTTAACTTTGTACTTCAGTAACATATATACAACTCAAAATTTCTCATTTTAACCACTTTCAAGTGTACAAGTCAGTGGTATCAATTACATTCAAATTATGGTGCTACCATCACCAACATCCGTTACCCCAACTTTTCATCACCTCCAAGAGAAACACTGGGCAATATTTGAACCACAGAGCCGATCCTTTTCAAAAATAGTTTATTAGTGATTTGCGTCAAAGTGGTTTGGGTCTCAAGTGAAGGAAGGGTGCACAAAGTCATGGTTTATTTTGAATTGGTCAGCTGAAATGCATCCAGGATAAAATCCCTCGTTCTTGTTTTGCTTGAAGCTGCCTGCAGCATCCTATGGCCGGCCTCCGAGTGTATTACACAGCTCTGCACTGCGAATGCTCAGCCGTGCAAGTGGGGTTGCACAGAAGCAGCAGGTGGGTTGTTTATAGGGATGCAGGTGAAGTTTCAGTAATCAGTCAACCCACGAATAATGAGAGCTGTTAATTGTAAATATTTTCTTTATAAAGCCCAATGTGTTTTAGAACTATGATTCTGTGACTTCAAAATACAAACCTATGTTTAGGAAGGGCACGGGTTTATTTCACTCTGTTTTATAGATGAGGAAACTCTAATGTCCTTTGTTGATAGCCAAGCATGACAGTGTGCTGGGTTCAATATCCTTTCCTTTTGCTTAGTAAAGCCTTGGTGAGGTAATGGTAACTGGTTACCAAAGAGATGTCTGGTAAAGGGGTCAATGAAGGGAGAACAAAGAGGGTAATTACAAGAACTGTGAATAGCAATACCAGCATATCTTCTGCTGAAGCACCCCTTGTGAAATTTGGAAGCCCAAAGACTGCAGTGTTGAACAAAAAAGAACCAAATTGTCAGTAACTGGGCCATTTTAGATGCTCCTAAGATTTGATGTACATAAATCCACAAGACCTAGTTATTATATATTGTTATAAAACTCTAATTTTTACTTTTGTCCTTTGAATGTTGGTACACATTTGTTGAAAAGTAATCATTCTGTTCATTAATAATTTGCTCATCCACTGGCTCTGAAGTTTCTTAAGAAAGTGGGAAGGGAATGGGATAACAGATTCAGAAGAAAAAAAATTCTGTGTGTGTGTGTGTGTGTGTGTGTGTGTGTGTGTGTCCTAGTTATTGGCTACTTGTTCTCAATTTGAGGAAATCTGTACTCTTTATCCGTTCAGTAAATACTTATTGAGAGTTTCTTCTGGGCCAGTCATTAAATAAGAAACCACTGTCGTGAATGCTTTTTGTTGTTATTTTGTCTGTCTTTATTTGTGTTCTTTTATTTTTTTTGTTCTTATTGATAAAATAGTATCCTTTCTGAAACTTCTCATGGAAAATATTCAAATTCTGATTTTGTTGCTGTGGATGTGTGGAGTGGGATAAGAGTCACAATGAAAATCTAAGATGACCACTTCCTTTTCAATATAAGGAGATGACTCCCACCTTGACAACTCAGACCCCCCACTCCCTGCCCCACGTCATAAGGTAGCTTGTTTTCATCTAATGACTATTGACCGAGTGATTCTGATGTGGGAGGCAGCATTTTACTAGTGGGGACACAGCAGCCAACGGTGGAGAGATGACTTTTATAGTTTCTAGTTTAGTACCGTGTGCCAGTTTGGATTTAGTATGTCCCCCAAAACACCATGTTCTTTAATGCAATCTTGTGGGGCAGATGTAATAGTGTTGATTAGGTTGGAACCTTTTGATTGAGTGTTTCTATGGAGATGTGACTAGTAACACCTTTGATTAGGGTGTGACCGGTTGATGGGATTGTTTCCATGGAGGTGTGGCCCCACCCATTCAGATTGGGTCTTGATTTAATTACTGGAGCCCTATAAAAGCTCAGAAACAGAAGGACTTCAGAGACGCTGTAGCTATGAGACACAGTTTGAAGATGACTGTTGAAAGCTAATGCTGACATTTTGGAGAACGCCATTTTGAAGCACAGCCTGGGATCAGCAGACGCCAGCCATGTGCTTGCCCAGTTAACAGAGGTTTTCCAGACGCCATTGGCCTTCCTTTGGTAAAGGTAAACTTGTGTTGATGCCTTAATTTGGACACTTTTTGGCCTTAAGACTGTAACTTTGTAACCAAATAACCCCCCTTTTAAAAGCCAATCTATTTCTGGTCTTTTTGCATAAACAGCAGCATTAGCAAACAGGAACATTTGGGAAGTGACATTTTGAAAAGAGAATGATTCACACACCCAGAAGCTTAGCAACTCTCATCCCAAATACCCGTAATGACACATTAATTATACACCTGATTGCAATAAACTGAGTTTATAACAAGATCCATGAACAAGGTCTTCCATTCCAAGCAATATTAGGGAAATGCCTGAGTAAATGATGCCTTCTGTCTCACAGTCTCTTGCAAAGTGTGTATTTAGGGTATTGGCAAAATCTAGTGGCAGAACTTCTCTGTCATCTTCCACATCTTCTTCATATTTGCCAGCAAAGTGAGGGGCAATTTTATAATATACACAGGCTTGCCCATGGAAAACTGGTCACTCACATTTTCAAGTGTTGTCCTTTTGGTTCTGTAGAAAATGTAAAATAGTTCTACCAAGTTTCCTGAGATCAGGGCCTATACGTTTTTGCATTGTCTCTGTATGGCCCCTTCTTGGAGAAAGATCCTTGATGTCAGCAAGGCAAAATGTCACATTGGTGTCCCCTTATACCAAGGTCAGTACAACTTTTCTTCACTGTTGCACGTCATAGCACTGCTGTAAAAATCTTTTTAGGTCATCTTGATAATTCTCCTGTCTTTTAGGTGGCAGTTGATTTGGAAACACTGTTTTCTCCAACAGTTTGGAAAAGGAGTGGTGTGGGAGTCAGGGTCTAATCAGAAAACAGAATCCACTCAAGAATTTAAAACAAAAGGAGTTTGGGACACGGGGTTGGTTGCAGGAGCAGAGGGGGAGCTGAGAAGCTAACCAGAAATAGCGAGGCACCCATGGCTTATCTAAGCAGTATGCCTTCACCACTAGCGGGAAGGAGGGAAGAAGGAGGTAGTGGAGCGCAGGGATCCATGATGCCCTAGAGGAAGCTGGAACCCAGGAGGACCTGCAAGAGGGAGATTCTCACTTGGAGACACTGCCCCTGTGCTGGTTTGGAGGTATTATGTCCCCCAAGACACCATTATTTTTGATGCAGTCTTGTGTGGGCAGGAAACGTGTTGGTGTTGATTGGGATGGAGACTTTTGATTGGATGTTTCTGTGGAGATGTGATCACTCAACTGTGGGCGAGATCTTTCATTGGATAATTTCCATGGAGGTGTGGCCCTGCCCATTCAGCGTGGGTCTTGATTAGTTTGTTAGAGCACTATATATAAGCTCAGACAGAAGGAGCAAGCTTGCTACAGCCAAGAGAGACACTTGAAGAAAGCCCAGGAACTGAGAGAGGAGCTGCAGATAAGAAACAGTTTGAAAACTGCATTTGAAATTAGGCTCTTCCTCGGGAGAAGCTAAGAGAGGACAAACGCCCCAAGAGCAACTGAGAGTGACATTTTGGAGAGAAGCTGAAGCCTAGAGAGGAAAGTCCTGGGAGAAAGCCATTTTGAAACCAGAACTTGGAGCAGAAGCCAGCCACATGCCTTCTCAGCTAACAGAGGTTTTCCGGATGCCATTGGCCATCCTCCAGTGAAGGTACCCAATTGCTGATGTGTTACCTTGGACACTTTATGGCCTTAGGACTATAACTGTGCAACCAAATAAACCCCCTTTATAAAAGCCAATTCATTTCTGGTGTTTTGCATTCTGGCAGTATTAGCAAACTAGAACAGCCCCTGTCAGAACACCATATGAAACGGCTTCTCTTTTGTGCCATCTCTCTCCACGTTCCACCCCTAGTATCCCCCATGGACGTGCAGTAGGAAGTCAGTTGATAAGGGGGAATTCAGCCTGCAGGGATCAGCCCATCTGTGATGCAAGAAGTCTGGAGGAAATGGGAAGAGTAGATTCGAGGGCAGACATGCCCAAGATTGCCTCAGAAACAAAGAAGAAACAATGCTCCCGACTGTCTACCAGAAAGATCTATGCAGAAGGCTGAGAAAACAGACAGATATTCTTTAAAAATATTTACTTTAAAAACTGAAATAAAACTTAAAATTAACTGGAGGCTTCATGAGGATGCTGTGAAAGTGTCTGCGTATCTGAATGCCAAAAGTAATCAGTTAGAAACTATCCATTGATTTTAAAAGATCACAGTAATAAGACAAATGAAAACAAATCCCTCAGCACATTACCTATAGAAAATATGAGGGGGATATTAGCAAAGATAAAAAACTGTCAAAAATCCTCCTGGAGAGTCATGAAAAGAGAGTTTAATAAATGAAAAGACTCATTTTGTTTCTGGGTGGGTGGGAATGAATACCCAATATATTACGTTTCTCTCCACAAATGAATGCATATCAACACAAATTTGAAATAAAATGCCAATGGTGGCATTATTTTTTGTCATTTCAGCTGTGTTTTGTTTTGTCTGTGGAATGTCTATAAATTTGTCTATGAATCATCTGGAAAAAAAATAAAAGAGAATAGGTCATGTTTATAAATATCAGCATGATAGAGTGTATTAATGTAAAATTGTAATAAATGCCCCAAAGCTATAGTCATGAAAATTGTAAGATTCTCTTACAAGGCTAAATTTAAAAGTAGATAATGGAACCAAATGGGAAGCCAAATGTGCACACACACAGACATACACACAGACACACAGATATAAACACATACATATACACCTACTCACATGTTAAATTTAAATATTAAAATTTTATGACACATTAGTAGGAAGAGAAGGGTTCAGTCAGTAAATGGTATTGAGTAAGAAAAGGCAGGGCACCAAATTATATCATAAAAAACAAATGTGCTTATGAAAAGATAGGAAGAAAATATTTCAGTCATACAAATAGTCTTTAATAGTATTAGCTACTGGTCAATTTCTTTTCTTCTGTTTTACTTTTTACTGTTTTTCAAGTCTATTCAAATGAACATGTCCTCTTTTATGATTTATATGAACTGGACATGTGTTCTTAATATTAGTCAATGTTAATTGTGTCTTTAATATGTGGCAGACAGTGTTCTAAGTCATTTGATTCTCATAGTAAATTTATAAAGAAGGTATTCTCCTCTCCTCATTACACAGATAGTAAAGCAGAGACCCATGATTTGGGAAGGGGAGAGCTGGCCCCAACATCCATGAACCCAAACACTGTGACACTGTGTCAATCAGTAAGACAGCAAGCCCTTTCCCTGAGGGATTTTAGCTCTTAAAAAGTTCTCTCTATTACATTTTTTTATCCTAGCCTATAATAACTCAATGGGCTGTGTATAGTAGTTTCACAGGTGCTCACATTACTATTCTGACTCGAAGAGAGTTTTTTCAAGCACTACTTATTCAGTCCTCCAGGTCAGTACTTTTTCCCAGTCCAGAGGTGTTTCTATACCCTCCCTGGTGCCATTGAGCTCCCGCGAGCTATCACCCTTGTTCCCAAAAAGTTAAGTTATTTGTGTGCCATAGACTGTGAAATCAGAGACAGTCAGTTACCATGGGAACCAGCTATATTTAATCCAAAAGGGCAGTGAAGAGTAATTTGTGAGTGTTACAGAGGGAAGAAAAAGTTAGCCGCACAATATAGCCTCATCTGAAACACCATTTCATTCACTTCCTTTTCCTCTTGCAGAATTTTCTCCTTTAAGTCCGAAGGAGCCAAAGGAGTCACAAAATCTTTACTTGACAGGTTTCATTCACTCTCTCCTACCCATCTTTACAACATATATGAAGACCAAGAAATGATTTCGCCTCAAAGGATGTTGGTAGAGAAACTCTCTAGTCTTCCTCATGCCCTGAAGTAAAAATTACAGTAAGGGGATTTCTACTCTTTATTACTTTAATGGAAAACTTTTGTATCATTGGGGATGAAGGGAAAGGAGGGATGAAAACTGGCAATTAGGGATACAGTATTATTATATCTGCCTTCATTTCTTCACGTTTCTGCTTTCTCAGTTGCCCAATTCAGATTGTACCTAAAAAAAAAAAAAAAAAGAAGACAACAACAACAAAAAAACCCTACATATTTTTAACCTTAACCATTCTTAATTTCTAACCATTCTGGTTCATTGTTGGGCCTTTAAAATAATATCAAGAGCAACATTTGCTATTAAATCTACATTTTCTTGTATATTTGCAGATACTGTATATAAAATATGATAAACAATGCTATAAAGCATGTAATGCTAACTCTTAGAAAAGAGGAATCAGGGTTTTTTTCTGTATTTGAAGCCCTAGGGTCATTTGATATCTGCAGGCATAATATACATGGTCTGGAACAGAATTTTTCTAAAAAATTGCTCTATGGTATCTTTTAAAATCTTCATAATAAATGATATAGTCTCCTATAGAAACCAGTGCCTAACAAAATATATCAGGATTACCCATAAATAATACTTATCAGTGCATGTTATTATTTAAAAATTCATATTTTGTGACAAATAATTTCACAAGTGTCCACTCTTTCAAAAGAAGGAAGCACAGTAGACTAATTATGACCAAACCACTTCCTGAAATTTAGGGAATTTGGAGATAAATGCAAATGTTTTCCAAAAGTTTATTCTGAGAATCAAATATATTAAAAATGTGAAAGTAATGGTTTCAAAGAGCACGCTTTTCCAAATGTCCTGTATCACCACCCTTTGTCTAATTTTTCTGCACGTGGGTTATAATGACATTTAAGAAAATAAATACATTAATTCGTCATGGCATGAGATAAATTGTAAATATTTTATCAAGGTGAGGAATTAAACTCTATAAATAGTAGTAGTATAGAAGAGTAAAAATGCATTAGCTGACTCAAAAATGGAATTGGTGGTGAAAATTTCTATGTAAAAGGGCTACTTAAATATAAAAAAGAATGCAAAAAATTCCAGACCATACAAGTTTGTTGCCTTAAAAGCACACAGAATTAAATTTTTAAATTTCAAGCAACCTTTCAGAATTAATGTTTGTCCCAGTATATAAAACTTCCCAATTCTGTTATTTTGTGATACAGGCTGTAATTATTGAATAGGACTAGTCAATAGCTCTGCTTGAGAGTAAGTCCATATCTTTTAAACTATCAGAGAGTTAATATATATTCCCCCAACCTTTCATTTCTTCCAGATTTAAAAAAAAAAAGTGCTCAAATGGATACCTGGATTCACCATGAATAAGATTGCTGTGCATTCCATTTCTTTTGGACCCTTTCCCAAGGGATTTAATTACTAAAGTGCCCCAAGCATGTTTGCCTCTATGTTATTGGTTTTGAAAATAAGTACAGCATGGTTTAATAAACAAAAATGATGGTACTTCCAGTTCATCATTTTAGAACTTCAAGCTTTAAAATCTAATTCAGGTTCAAGTTTTTGCTAGTATTTCATAAATTTAAAATATTTTCCAATGTTCTGTATAGCGATAGCAAAGAACCTGGCATATATTAAACAATCATAAATGGCAATCATTACCAAAAGGATAGTCATATTTAAGCAAGCAAGGTAGGCAATTTTACTTGAGAAAATGGGGGAGGCCACTTCAAGAAATCTGTCCTCAAAGATTTTAAATTCTGGTATTCATATTTTCTGACTGAGAAGGACACTCAAATTATGTTCATCATGACTAATTTTAGATTTTCTTACTTTTTTGCATTTCTGTTAACGTTAATCTTATTTTTGGCATTTGTATTCCTAGATTGTAAACATTTTTAATTAGCAAGACTATCGAGCTACCTTTAATGTTATCTATGGCCATGCTTTTATTTGTCTTCTTACCACCATTATCAGCTTTTTCAATACATTTAGGTTAGCTACTGTTTCCACCGTTTGATTACACACTTTGTCTTTTGACTTTCTTGAAATCACATGACCCTCATTTAAGATCTTTGCATACTTACCTAAGCAATTTTCATATCTCCCTCTACCTTTATATGCCTTTTTCCTCTTAAAGCTCCCAAGTGCATTAATTGCTGTGGTCAATGCAAAAGTCACGGCAAACTTATGGGATTCCCCCATAGTCTTCACAAGATAACTAATTCATGACATATTGCTTTATCCTAGTGTCAAGTCATTCTCAAAACTATCCTGCTGCCTTTGCGTTCTTTAACTGTTAACAAACTTGACCAACTTTTCCTTTTATTATTTAAAACCTAATAAGACCTGTATGAAGACTTCAATTCATGAACTTCATTTATGTAGATAATTCATTTACATTAATATGTTAGTTTTTTAAATACCAAGAAGATATTTACTGAATTCAGACTTTTTCTACCTTTTAAAAGAAACATAATCACATTGAAATAGAAAAAAAATAAATTTCACAACAATAGGAATAAAATTTGTACTAAGTCATTCTCTAAGCCAGTGGTTCTAAAAGTGTCCTCTGATACCTGGAGCTCTCTGAGAGACTTTCAAGGGTCCCCAAGGTCAAAACTATTTTCTTAACAAAAATAAAATAATATTTGCCTTTCTCACTCTTTGGATATTTGCACTCATGATGCTGGCCCCTTAGCATGCATTAATTCCAGGAGAAGGCAATGTAGTTTTACTGCGCACACTCTCACAATATAAAGAAGGCCAAGTTTACTTAAGATTGTCCTTAATAAAGCAATGTAAACCATTATTTCTCATTGACTTGAGCATATCTTTTTTTTTAATTCAGTTTTACTGACAAATTCACATACCATACAATCATCCATGGTGTACAATCAACTGTTCACAGTACCATCTTATAGTTTTACATTCATCACCCCAATCTATTTTTGAACATTTTCCTTACACCAGAAAGAATCAGAATAAAAAATAAAAATAAAAAAAAGAACACCCAGATCACCCCCCCATCTCACCCTATTTTTCATTTAGTTTTTGTCCCATTTTTCTACTCATCCATCTATACACTGGATAAAGGGAGTGAGATCCACAAGGTTTTCACAATCACACTGTCACCCCTTGTAAGCTACATTGTTACACAATCATCTTCAGGAGTAAAGGCTAGTGGTTTGGAGTCTGATAGTTTCAGGTATTTACTTCTAGCTATTCCAATGTATTAAAACCTAAGCAGTGTTATCTATATAGTGCATAAGAATGTCCACCAGAGTGACCTCTCGACTCCATTTGAAATCTCTCAGCCACTGAAGCTTTATTTTGTTTCATTTCGCATCCCCCTTTTGGTCAAGAAGATATTCTCAATCCCACAATGCTGAGTCCAGATTCATCCCTGGGAGACATATCCTGTGTTGCCAGGGAGATTTACACCCCTGGGAGTCAGGTCCCACATAGTGGGGAGGGCAGCGAGATCACCCACTAAGGTGGCTTAGTTAGAGAGAGAGAGAGAGGCCACATCTGAGCAACAAAGAGGCAGTCAGGGGGAGACTCTTAGGTACAATCATAAGCAGGTTTAGCCTCTCCTTGCAGCAACCAGCTTCATAGGGGCCAGCCCCAAGACAGAGGGCTCAGCATATCAAGCCGTCAGTCCCCAGTGTTTGTGAGAACATCAGCAACAATCCAGGTGAGGAAGTCCAACATTGAGCATATCTTTTTAAATGTATAAATGGAATGTATGACCAAAGCCTTCTACTGCATTTGAAACAGGGTAAAAACTCTTAAGGTAGACACCAGGTGAAACCATTTGAGTTGTGAGCTAAACTAGCCCCTTTTTCCATGGAAGTCCACTTTTACTTGAAATAATAACTAACAAACTATAGTATCTGGCAGACATGTTTTCAAAAATGAACAAAGCAAGAATGTCACTTCAAGCAAACTCTAACAATTACTCATTGTTGATGATCAAATCCGACCTTTCAAATAGACAGAATTTTGGAAAACTTGTATCTGCCTCTATGAGTTAGACAGATCCCCAAAAGTTAAAGAGTTTTCTCATGAAATTGGTGATACTATTAACACATGTAGTTTTTGATATTACATAATAAAATACATAAACATTTGAAGATCTGCATAACTGAGCGAAATAATATTCTCTAAAAGACCCATTGTTTGATGTTGCGAAATCATACACAAGTAAAAGATTTATTCAAAGCACAAGATAGGCCAGTGGATTTTAATGTAGTAGGTATGATTTCATACTCCACATTGTAAATACCATAAGAGACTACCACTTGTTTAGTTTGGGTATTGTATCAAAGAAGAATATCCAAAGTTATGTGAAAATTTATCCACTAAAATATTCCTTCCTTTTCCAATTTTGTACCTTCAAGGGGCTGGATTTTCTTTATCTATTTAAATCAAAACAAAATTTCCCAACAGAGTGAATGCAGAATTGTTCTAGTTTGCTAATGCTGCCAGAATGCAAAACACCAGAGACAGATTGGCTTTTATAAAAGGGGGTTTATTTGGTTACACAGTTACAGTCTTAAAGCCATGAAGTGTCCAAGGTAACACATCAGCAATCGGGTACTTTCACTGGAGGGTGGCCAATGGTGTCCGGAAAACCTCTGTTAGCTGGGAAGGCACGTGGCTGGCGTCTGCTCCAAAGTTCTGGTTTCAAAATGGCTTTCTACCAGGACGTTCCTCTCTAGGCTGCAGTTCCTCAGAAATGTCACTCTTAGTTGCACTTGGAGTATTTGTCCTCTCTCAGCTTCTCCGGAGCAAGGGTCTGCTTTCAACAGCCGTCTTCAAACTGCAGTCCCTCTCTCAGATTCTGGGCATTCTTCAGAGTGTCCTTCTTGGTTGTAGCTCCTCTTCAAAATGTCACTCACAGCTGCACTGAGTTCCTTCTATTTGTCAGCCCATTTATATTGCTCCACTGATCAAGGCCCACCCTGAATGGGTGGGGCCACACCTCCATGGAAATATCTCATCAGAGCTATCACCTACAGTTGGATGTGGCACATTTCCATGCAAACAACCTAATCCAAACATTCCAACTTAATCCCCACTAATATGTCTGCCCCACAAGATTGCATCAAAGGATATGGCTTTTTCTGGGGGACAGAATACATTCAAACCAGCAAAGAATCAAATACAAGAATCTGGGCATTAAAGAGATTTGCAACAGTGTGAAACATGCCGCACTTCTCACTGAATTTTTTTTGTTTGTTTGCCAAAATAGAGTTAGTTTCTATAACAAATGTCATTTCTGTTAGCATGTAATGGGATTATTATTGTTAGTTTAAAATGAATGAAGGAATAGAAGTTTTACATTCTCAGTTTCAAATTCTAATATGGTGAATTGCATTAGAATCATCACATCAATAAAAGATCAGTAATTTTTAACAGTGTAAATGGATCCTGAAAAAAAGTTTGATAACTGCTGCTTTATACATTGGTGTGTCCATCTCTGAGCTCTGGAATGTCTTCTCATTCTAAGCACATTCATTCCCCATGTGATCTCATTTATTCCATGGCTCTAAATATCATCTCTAATCTGATAACTCACCTATTTATATCTTATACCTTGGCTTCAGCTTTTAATGCAAAATTAATGTACAAAACTGCTAATGAACATTTCTGGCTGGATATATAATAGGCCTCTCAAAATTAACACTGTCTGAAACCTGGTCCTGATATTTCACTCTAACCATTTCTTTACCAGTCTCAACACTTGGCAACTCCACTTCAGTTGCAGTGACAGAATCCTTGACTTCAGACTCGTATCCTCTCTTTTCTCACACAATATATCCAATTCATCTGTAAATCTTGTCAACTCTAAGTTCAAATTATATCTCAGTCCTGACCAGTTCTTACCACTGCCCCCTGCTACCACCCTGGACCAAAACAACATCGACTTTTGCCTGGGTTATTCCGATTTTCCTTGCCCTCTGCGTTATTCAGGAAAGGCTGGGTTATGCTACAGCAACAAACATTGCCAGAGGTTTAATTCATTTTAAAATAAATAATTCCTTCTTATTCTATATGTCCATCACAGGTCAGCTGGGGATTCTTCTCCATGTCTCTCTACTCCAAGATCCAAGATACTAGAGAAGCCACAATCTCACAAATGTCTGGCCTCCATGGCAAAAGAAAAAAGAGCTCCAGTTGCTCTCACTGTGGTGATTAAATGCTCCAGCACAGAAGTGAAGGCATGACTGCTGCTCACAAATCCCTTTCCAGACCTAGTTGCATGACCCTACCCAACCATAGGGAAACCAGGGCTTGCCATCCTTGCATTAGCCTACAAGTCAAACAGCCATACATACTTGCGAAGAGCGTAAGAATACAACCTTAAGTTCCCATCTCATATTCAAGAAAGGAAAGATCAATACTTCTTTGGCCATAAACAAGTAACCTCCAAATCCATCAATCCAGTATCAACATTTTATTTTCATGTCTCAAGAAATGCTTTAGCTTTTGAATCCTCAGTTTATGAATGATCATAAAGTAGAATAGTTTTTTGTTTAATGTGTTGGATTATATGAGTTTGGCTGAACTCTACTGAAAAAAAGCTGTAAAACTTCAGAATTCATACAGCGAATTTAACATATTGTGATTATGTAGTAATTATATGATACTTCAATTGTTCACAGAGCTCGTGCTTAATGTGTACATATATTTTAATGGCTTAAATAAGAAATAAGTATGTGCCATGTATGAAAAAGAACTTCATAATGCCTACGGAAATATTTTAGAGCATTATATGAGAATTAGGAATAGTTCCATGAAAAAAAAAGTCAGTTATATTTCAGGAAAGGCTGAAAAATAACTATATATGAAATCAGAATTTCCTTTAATTTTTCCATCCATGGGATGACCCAAGGTCATTTTTCATGCATGTTTTATTGCTGGAAATCTTGGCAGGTAAGAAAACAGCTACCATGCATCGTTAAATTTGTAGGTGATATCACAGAGAATCTTGGCATGATTATTTCCCAAATAATGAAGTTATTGGGAATAAGTTAAAGGTGGTCTCCTTTGACTCCCCTAAAATATCTCCCAAACTATTCTAACTACAGTGCCTGAAATCATTTCCTCTAGAATCATGAAATCTTTGACCTTTGGAGACTCAAAGATTGAAAATAGTTTGTCACTAGTTTCTCTTCTTAAAAAAATTTACATTTTCTTGTAAATATATAGGTTATAATATACTCCTTCAGATGGGTAATTTTCACATAAGAATAAAACATAGAAATCCAGAGGAAATGTGAACTGTTCTTGTCATCTGATAATATGATAATCTCATCATATGGTAAGAGAATCAGAGACAGAGAGACAAAGAGAGACACAGAAAGAGAGAGACAGAGAGAGAAAAGAAAGGAAAGAAGGAATGAAGGAAAGAAGGAAGGAAGGAAGGAAGGGGGACAGGAAGAGGTAGAAAGTACTCAGTTCTTTAAAACAAACAGCACAATCTGTACTATAGTGGTGATTTATTCACATTTGTAAATGAACTTACTTAAAATGAGGACAAGCCTAAAGACTTTGAAGAGAGTTTAACTGGTGCATTATTTCCATTATCAAAAATTTTGTAGCAGTTTATTTTAGTGATGTTTCTTATTGTCTTTCTCTTTTTTCCTTTCTCTGTCTTTAAAATTTTATTTCTTTCTTAAACAAAATGAAGACATTTTTAGAAAAGGTGACAGTTTCTTGTCAGGAAGCCCGTGTAGCAAATAGGACAGTAAACTTTTCATCAACTGACAAAGTCAAGGAGTCCACAGAAATATGCCCAGCAGATGTGAGATGCTGAATGAAGACATTTGACTATGACTGAAGAGTCGTCTTTCTTAAAACCCCAACACATACATGGTGAGCTCGTGCCAAGACAAATGCAGGCAGAGTTATAGCCTGGAAATCCTTAAACATGCTATTTGAATTCTGAGAAGTATCATTTTTACTTAAAGTAAACATTGGCATGCAAAGCCAGTAGTCTGAGTAATCCCGTCTTGAAGTGTAACTTTATTTGTTATGGGGATTTACTCAGGGAAGAGAAGGGGAAAAAATAAACCCAACCCTTCTTCCCCTAGTGCAGAGAAAATAGTTGTTTCTGCAACACTAGGCACATTATTTGAAGCCATGTAAGTGACACTGCCTCGAGTTACGCTAACAATTTCCAACTACCATTTGATTTAATTGTTTTTGGTACAATGCTCAGTTGGCGCAGACTCCTGGGATATTAGGATAGCTTTATTAGCAGATGGATACTCAGCTCTTCCGGTGACCATCCCTTGCTGTCCTGGATCAGAATCACTCAGGACCGGAAGCAAGGAGCTCTCTCTATTCTCTGAAGAATCTCCTCCCTGAGGAAGGCGGAGTTGTGGAGTTGCTCATTATCCAGGTGTTATCCTCCTGGGGTTGGTGATTTAAGGGGCCTGCAAACCCTCAGGAATTGTAAGGACGTTCTCTGTGATGCTTGTAGATCTTTGGGACATCGGGCCTTACTTACACAGTGGACGGGCTCTAAAGCTCTCCTGAAAACACTCCCTCCTCATTTTTTACAGAACTTTAACAATTCCTCAAGCTTGCTTTTTTCTGAAATTTCCTAATTCATGACAACCACTCTTAAATTCGCCTCCTGATTATCTTTCCTTTTCTCTAACCACTCCCTGTCAGCCTCTTTTGATGGTTCTCTTCATCTCCCTAAGCTTCAAACTTTACAGTGTCCCAAGGGTCATCTCCAGACCTCTTCTCTTTGATATCTGTAGCTTTTATCTATACACCCTGTCTAGTCTCAGGGTTTTAAGTACCTTCTATGTGCTGGCGACTCTGAAAATTAGACCGGAACCCATATGTGCCAGTTTGAATGTGTTATGTCCCCCAAACACCATTATCTTTGATGTGATCTTGTGTGGGCAGACAAATCAGTGCTGATTAGATTGTAATTCTTTGAGTGTTTCCATGGAGATGCGCCACACCCAACTGTGGGTGATGACTCTGATGAGATAATTTCCATGGAGGTGTGACCCCACCCTTTCAGCATGGGCCTTGATTAGTTTATTGGAGCCCTATATAAGCTCAGACAGAAGGAGCGAGCTTGCTACACCCAAGAGGGACACTTTGAAGAATGCACAGAAGCTGAGAGAGGAGCTGCAGGTGACAGACAGTTTGAAGATGGCCATTGAAAGCAGACTCTTACTCCGGAGAAGCTAAGAGAGGACAAACACCTCAAGAGCAACTGAGAGTGACATTTTGAAGAGGAGCTGTGGCCTAGAGAGGAAAATCCTGGGAGAAAGCCATTTTGAACCCAGAACTTGAAGCAGATGCCAGCCACATGACTTCCCAGCTAACAGAGGTTCTCTGGATGCCATTGGCCACCCTCCAGTGAAGGTACCCTATTGTTGATGCATTACCTTGGACACTTTATGTCCTGAAGACTGTAACCGTATAAGCAAATAAACCCCCGTTATTAATCCAATCCATTCCTGGTGTTTTGCATTCCGGCAGCATTAGCTAACTTAAACTTCCAAGTTAAAATCCCACTGCCTATTGATATCTTTTCTTAGACCTCTAATAAGCACCTAAAACTTAACCCTGCTTATCTCAGTTTATGCTAACTCTATTTCCTGAAGTTGCTCCGGTCAAATAATTTGGAGTCATTGCCAATTCCTATCTTTCTTTGAAGCCTAGATACAATCCATCTGCAAAAGCATGGTAGCTCTAGCTTCAAAGTGCATCCTGAATCCAACTTCGCCCCACTACCTCCACTGCCAACAACCTGGCTCTGCCTTCCCTTATTTCTTACCTGGTGCTACTGAATCCTGCTCCCCACAAAGACATATTTCGGTCCTAAATACTGGTTCTGTGGATCTGAACACATTTATAAATAGGGTCTTAGAAGATGCCCTTCACTAAGATGAGGCCAAATTGAATTAGGGTTGGTCCTCATCCAATATGACTAGAGTCCTTATAAACAGAGGAAATTTGCAGAGATACAGATAACCAGTGCAGAGACTGAGCAAAACAGCCACATGACCAAGGCAGAGGTTGAGTGGTGGTTGACCAGCAAGCCACCACCAGAACCCTGCAGACCTCAGATGGAGCATGATCCTGCAGACACCTTGATTCAGACTTCTAGCCTCCAGCACTGCGAGACAATAAAATACTTTTGTTTAAACCAACCAGACAGAGGTATTTTGTTACAGCAGCTCTGGCAGAACTGAGACCCATGGATGGTTGCACCAGCCTCGTGACCAGTCTCTCTGCTTCCAGCCTTGTCCCCCTCAGTTTATTTTCAACAGAGCAGCCAAGGGACCATATTAAAATGTAAGTCACCTCACTTTACTCCTCTGCTTAAAACACTTCAATGGCTTTCCATTACTCTCAGTGTAAAAGCCAAAATCTTTTATATAACTAGCAGGGCTCTACATGACTTGGTTCCCTTCTTATCTCCTTAGCCTCCACTCCTACTGCTCCTACCCTCACTTGCTCTGTCCCAGCCATGCTGGCCTCCTTGCTGTTTCTTCAACAGGTCAGGCATACTCTTTACTCAGAGCATTTTCCCTACTGTTCCCATTTCCTGACATGTTCTTCCATGCATGACTTACACCATCACCTTCTTCAGGTTCAGTTGCCAAATTCTCATTGAGGCTTCTCTGGTTACTCAATCAAAAATTGCACCAACCATCCCCTGAAGCATTATTTTCCAACATACAACTATATATTTTACTTGTTTTAATTATCGTCCATGATGGCAGCAATCTTGGTCTGTTTGCTTCGCTGTGTGTCCTCATCTCTGAGTACAGAGCCTGTCACTTAGAAGGTATGCCGTCTATTTCTGATGAATGGACAAATAAAAACAAATAAATAAATAATGGAAAAATAAAATAAATAAATGACGTCATTCTGCCTTTTCCATCCTACCAGTTGATTGGTAAGTTTACATGCTTTAATATTTATTACTTTACTCAATTACACCAGTTGGGGCTTCAAGGTTTATTCTGAGTTGTTAAAGGTATAAAAAGTATCATGTGAGACCCTTTTGTCTTACAGGCTTTGGATGAGAGGAAATGACACAACTGACACCAGCTTACCACACAGAATTAATGATATTAGTCATAGTCCACCACATGTCTTTCTTCCTATTACGTAGGTTCTTGCTAATTCACTGTTTCTGCCAAATTATTTTGAGAACTAGGGCTCCAACTTCTGTATTTTTTTGAGCATCTTCATTTTGCCTTATACATTGCTCTGTAAGCTGTTATCGTTCCATGAAGCTTTCACGTCAGGGTGATGCAGTATAAAAAGCATTAAGGAGAGAGTCACTTGATTAGGGTTGTTTCCTTAAGTATTTTCCTCCATTTGTGACATTGGTCAAGTCTCTTAACCTCTTTGGAGTTTGGTTTCCTCATCTGTAACATAAAGCTAATGGTTCCTGCTCAAACTATTTCATGAACTTTTGGAAAACCTAATAAGACAATAAATTGGAAGTTACCATAGACCCTCTTAAGAAATGTAAATTGCTATCTCTAAGTGGCACAGAGGATATAAATTTCTTTATTCTCCTAATTCTCCCCCAGGTGTCTACTAAATTTACCTGAAGTGATGCCTGATCCTGCCATTCTTATGTGGTGTCTCAAAGATTGAAAACAATATAGTAAAAAAATATTTTGGGGGGGAAATGAACATATTAGAAACTCACTTGCTGCTTAAACACCGTATTTCATTGTACAGCGATGTTTATAGCAGCATTTTTTCACAATAGCTAAAAGGTGAAAGCAACCCGTGTCCATCAATAGATGAATGAATAAAAAATATGTTATATCTATACAATGGAATATTATTCAGTCATAAATAGGAATAAAGTTTTGATACATGCTGTAATATGAATGAACCTTAAAGACATCATATTAAGTGAAATAAGCCAAACACAAATGGATAAATATCACATGATCTCACTTATATGAAAGAGCTAGAATAAGCAAATTCATAAAGAAAATAGATTACAGATAACCAGGGATGGGGGTGGGGTGAGGGAAGGGCATGGAGAGCTGTTACTTAAGGGTTACAGAGTTTATATTTGGGGAGATAAAAGTTTTGGTAATGGATGGTGGTGATGGTAGCACAGCATTGTGAATGCAATTAACACCACTGAATTGTATATTTGAAAGTGGTTAAAATGGAAAATTTTGCATGGTATATATGTTACCACAATAAAAATTTTAAAAACAAACAAACTGAATTTCATGGAATCCATTGCTATTTAACCATAATTCGCTAAAGGAGGTTCCAAGTATAGAAATGGAGATCTTGTGCAATCTAATAGCAGAGCTGTCTTCTCTCATCAACATTTAGCAGCAAATCTCACACAGTACCTTTATAATTGGACATAATATGAATCCAAAATGTAAAATATCAGAATTGGTTTGAATTTGAGTGCTCTAGACTTTCATTTTTCATTATGATAGGCTATATTTATAACCTGAGGCATTTCCATATCTTTTTTTATCACTCTGGGGCAAACAGTTTTTATGCCCTTTTTATTTGCTATTTTAAAAATATGATATGCTGGTATTGATTGTAAAGATCTGTTGAGAGAATATATTTCCATGGTCATTCCCACACTCTTTAACAAACAATTCCGTAGGAACATTTGCTCTTCAGTAGTACTGAATTGCAGAGGCAGACCAGAGTGGGCAAGTTGCAGCTTGCTCCCGTCTTATCACGATGGGAGGCGTTTGATGGTGGAACCTCTGACAAGGGCTCCTCCACATTGTGTATACAGTTAGCTCTTGGGAAGTAACCCAACCCATGCATCACGGACAGAGGATCTGGGTGGCAACTTACTGTGATCTCAATGAAGTACCTTCCTCTTTGAACATCAACTTCCTCATCTGTTCCTTCTTACAATAATCAAAAGATAAAATGTACATAATGATGCTTTGTAAACTCTATATCATGGTGCAGTTGGTAGGCATAATTGAATCATTTTTATTGCATGTCTTCTTAAACTAAAAGCCAAATAGTGGTTTTAAGAAAACTGGCTGCATATCACATTGACTTTTTAAGCACTAATTAAAATATACTAGACTGCACCCTTTGGAATATTTGAATGTGTCTTCCATAAGAAGACTTTGTATTCTCAACCCTGAACTACTGGCCTAGAAACAATTTTAAAACAGGGAAATGGTTAAGTATAATGTTTTATTGAATCAAAACAAACTCCTAATACAGTACTCACAAGTTTTCTATTCAATAATTCATTATTCTTTGTATAGTGTTTATACATCATCCACATTCATTATACACTGTTTGCCTAAAATTGACATAACACCTACCGATTTATCTTTTTTCGTTATAAAACATTACATTAAAAAGTTCTAGCTTTCTGGTATGTTTTATGTCATCCATAACATCTTAAAGGTTATTTGCAAGTTTTTAGGATATATGGAAATTTTTAAAAGCCAGGCATCTTTATTATTTGGAATTTGAACCTTATATTAGTTCAGAGTAGGCTAATTGCTATTACAGTGAATCCCCAAATCTCAGTGGCTTGACATAATCAGTACTTATTTCTCACTCATGCAAATTCCAATGCAAATGAACTCTACTGGAGAATTTCCTCCAAAACGTGACTTGAGGATACAGCTCCTTCCATCTAGTGCCTCTTTTGTCACTTGAGACCTCAGTTTCCATGGGATACTGTGCTGCTGGCTGGCGAACAAGGGAAGAGAACAAAGAGACAGCAAGCCAAAGATATTGCAAGAGATTACAGAGCCTAGACCTGAAAACTTGACATGCAACAATTTCACCAACTCGAATTGCCCAGAACTGGACATGTGGTTTGAAAATGAAGTCTTCCTTTGCGTAGGAAGAGAAATGAAATGGTGTGCCCACTTGGCATTGTCTCTGCCATAAACATCCTCCTTATCAAGGTTTATCTGCCTCTTCAGATTGAATACGAGTCTTCTTATACAGGAAAACAGACAGATGGAAATTCAGTAGCTATACATTCACAATCCTGTTACAATTCTACTCACATCCGAAAGCAGTAGAATTGTTTTATTCTTTTTCTTCTTGCTCCCCAAAAATACTTTAAAATAAATCCTTTTGTTTGGCATTTTCACATTTTTGAATTTCAGTTTACTCTGGGTGTTGGTCTTTATGATTTGATTCTTGTAGGTTTGCCTTCTGTATTTACCATCAGGTGTGAGTTCTGTCTCCTATACCTGTGTTCTCTGTATAGCCACACGATTCCTTTACATTTGCTTTAATTTCCTTTGTTATTTACTCAGTGTTGCCACAGAGATATTCTTAAGGTAATTCTCATTTCCACTTTTCAAACTACTCTTTTCTTGTGTCCAGAAACTGGTCTGCAGTAGCTAATTCCTTCAAGATTTTTTTTTTTCCCTACCTTTTGTAGTATGTTCTTCTTTGTCTTGACAAGTCATGCTCTGCCTTGGCTATAATTCTAATGACCGTTAGTATGAGCACTGCATACACAAATGCATACATACATACATATATACATAACAATTATCACACTAGCTACACGCCCAGAAGTATTCTTCTCATGTATTGTATATCCAGAGTTCCCATTTTCCATGCAGTCAGCACTGCCAACTCTCGATTCCTTGCTGCTGGGAAGTTCTGCAGAAACCCCAGAGATCCTTTGTTTATGATGGTTTATGTCCATGTCCCTAAAGTTTCCTTACAGGTTACTGGAACTACAAAGTAAGAGGGGGCCTTCTGGAAATGAAAATCCATAGAATGAATTCATTGAAGTTGAAAAGTTTCCCTGGCTAAGAAATATATTTTTGCCTTCAAGATATACTTGCAAGACACTTTAAGACCATTTTCTTAGAGGAAATAAAGGGACTATTTTTTCTACAGTCTTTAAAAATCAAAGTAATGTTTGTCAAAAGTGTTTTATGCCCTAAAAAATAATAATAAAGTTGTGAGGAGTAGACTTCTAATGGCTGATTTTAAATTGAGCTGTTACTCAGAAGTAGAGCAACCACACTGAAATTTTTGTGTTCTTTTGTTTTCCCAGGTGTTAGCAAACCCTCCGGGCTTAACTGGCTTCATGTTTACTCCATCCTTTGGATCATTAATAATGACAGTAAATAATAAAAGCCAACCTACGAAGCTAGTTCTTTTAATCTGACAGGTACTCAGGAAGAAGTCATGCCTCGAAATGAAGAAATACCTGCAGCCAGAAATCCCTAAATTTCCCATTTAATAACCGTTTAATAACTGAGCTATTTAGCAATAAAATTTACTCTTATTTAATTGCTAGGGAAGAGTCTTGGCAAAGAAACCCACATTCCCTTGTTCCCTCCAGACCCAGGGGCACTGTGAATGCCACCCACCATAGCCTGCTGTTCTCAGAACATTTTTTACCACAAGAAATAATATTTTAGGAGAAAAAGAAAATTTAGATAGATAGAAAAAATCACTCATAAGCCCATCATCCAGACAAAACTAGGGTTTTCAATCCAGTATATATCTTAATAAAAATTTCCTAGGCATAAAATTACAAAGACATTTTATGAAAACACAATTTTCATACCAAAATGGGGGTAATCTGTAAAAGTTTTCCCATTTTTATTAAGAAATAATAAATTATGGATTATAATAAAAAAAAAAGACAAGTGACCCCAATCAAAAATAGAGCATCCCGATGTGCAACTTTTCCTGGTCCCATCCTAGGAATTTGTCCCCATTCCGTTTCACCTAGGAAACAGGTGTTTCTTTTTTCCACATTGCCTTGTTTTCTTTATAGTTTTGCTGAATATATATATGGGTATCTAAATACTATATTAGTTAGCTTCTGCTTGTTTTTAAAGTTTATAAACATGATATGACTTTTGAGTGTTATTCATAACTTGTTTCTTCACTCAACACTGCCGCCAATGTTGTGCGTGTAGATGCACGAAGCGGTAGCTCAATAGTGAGTCAAATATATCGCTATTTCCTTGATAGTGACTACTTTTTTGTGTATTATATTTAAAAAGTACTCCCTACACAGAAGGCATAAAGACGTTCCTCTACATTTTAATCTTACAGTTTATATATTCATATATATAGTATGAATACACCTTTCTTACTTGAGCACTTAATCCTTCAAGAATTTATGTTTCGTGAAGTAAAGTAGAAAACACATTTTTCCCCAGGTAGGAAATTATTTTTCCCAGTACTATAGATTGAATGGTTCATGCTTTCCCTACTATTCTTCAGTGCCATCCTTGCCATATACACGATCTATCTATATCTTCTTCTTTCTTTCTTTCTTTTTTTCTTTTCTTTCTTTCTTTCTTTCTTTCTTTCTTTCTTTTCTTTCCTTCTTTTCTTTCTTTCTTTCTTTCTTTCTTTTTCTTTCATCTCTACCTAATCTATATTCATATCTATTTAATCATACGTCTATCCATCATCTGTCTATTTCTGTGTTCTATGTTGTTTCAATGGCCTAATTTTCTATCCCTTGCTTGAAATCACTCTTTTAAATCATATTTAGAAGGGCAATGTTCCCTTTTTCTTAGAATTTGTTGGTTATTTTTGGTCTTCCATGTAAGTTTAAGAATCTGTTTGCCAAGTCTCCTGGAAAAGAAGTCTACAGGATTTTTTTTATTGGGATTTCAGTGAAGTTATAGATCAATTTGAGGAAGAACTGAAATATTTGTAACATTGACTATCCCTTTCCATTTACGTGGTAGATATGTAGAGATTTATAATTTAATTTTTATCAAGGACTCTGAGACTTCAGGCATTAATGTAGCTATATTTCTACATAATATTGTTAATATCAGTATACTATGAATGCATGATTTTGTCTATTTAGCCAATGCTCCCCCTTTTTAATGTTTTGGTTATTTCTATTTATTAATGTTAAAAAATTGCAGTAAAAACTTAGCATCTTGCCTTGGTTATGTCCCTCAATTAAATTCTTGAAATTAGAATTCCTAAATGAAAGATTATGAATATAAAAACATTTCAAAATTGCACCCAGGAAGTAAATGTTTACACCAACAATTTATGAGACTATGTCTCCTTAAACCCTTAATGATAAAGTTATCTCAATCAATGCTAAATGGAAAGAAAAAATGCATCTCATTTTAAAATTTTAAATCATTTGCTTTTTATGAAGATAAAGATTTTGTGATTATTAGTCATTTCTTTGTTCCTATTTTTTGCTATATGTGTTTATACCCTTTGATCATTTTTCTTTTGCATTGTCTTTTTATATTCATTTGTAATATGTCTTTATAAACTAAACACATGCTTCCCTATCTGACATGCTTAACTACATATAAATTAAGAATGTTTTCATTGCAAAAGATACCATAAATAAAGTGAGTAGAGAAATAGTTTAGAGAAAACTATTTGCAGAGCAAAGGTTATAAAAAGAATTGTATATATATTACATTAACAATATGTAATATATTAATATAATATACTAATTGCTATCATATATTAATAGTACTTAAGAACTGACCTAAAGAGAAATAATCTAATAAAGACATGATCATTAATTCATAAATGAGCAAATATATATGTACAAAGATATCAAAGATGTTCAAACTCACAAGTAGATAAATGGAAATTAATGTAACAGATGTTTTAAACCAAACTGCTTAAAAAGAAGAAAAATTTAAAAATAAAATAGATCTGGATATCAGATTAATGAAAAGTGCACATTCATACATAGCTAGTGTAAATGTAAATGATGACAGTCATTTAGAAAACAATCTCACAACATGTATCAAAAATTTATAAAAATTAACATATAGGTTTGACTTGGAATCCTACACATAGATACTCTCCCATAAAAATGAAAGGACCATCATTTAATTACATTTGATTATGACATTTATTGCAGCTGTGATAGTCATGAAGAAATGAGCAACTAAAGAAACAAAAATGTATGGACCAAAAAGAGTGTCTGAATTTGACAAGCTTCTATGACAAATACCACACAATGGTTGACTTAAAAAAACAGGAATTTATTGAACCTCATTTAGATAGATCATACCTTAGCTAAAAATAACATCTTCAAAAGAAAGGTCCTATTTACAGTGGGTTCATACTCCCATGAATGTGAATTAAGATTAAGAACATGTCTAAATTGGGGTACATAATCCATTCTACCACAAGAAGGAATAAATTGTGATGAAATATCATGCAGTCATTTTAAGAAAAAAATACATCAGAACTATATCCCTAAAATAGGAAGGATTTGTGCAATATATTTTAGCAAAAGAAGCATGATCAACTGACATCATTTTTATAAAATAAACAAAGAAAACAAGCCCTGTATATGTGTCTATAAATACAAAGATTGAGAGATAGATACATGCACACATAGACACACGCAAACCATGCATTTTCACATGATTATATGAATGTGGTAGATTGCAAAAATGACCATAAATCATGCAGTCCTTATAGCCCACAGCTCTTCAGTGTAATTTTACAGCACTTCCCATCAAGAGATAGAGTTTATTTGTCTACACCTTAAATGTGGGCTGGACCAGCAACTTGCTTTGCCCAACAGAAAGAGGGCAAAAGGACACTGCATAGTTCTGAGCCTAGAAGATTTACAGGCTTCCACTTTTGCACTTGGAACTCAATCGCCATGTGAATAAGCCTGGGGTAGTCTGCTGCAGCATGATAAATCACATGGAGGAGAACCAAGGTGCCTGAGTCATGGTCAGCCCCAGCCAACCAGCTGTTGCCTGCAGATGCAGGAGTTAGCAGTAGCCACGATCAACCCTGCCTGGTACAGGTCTGCACAACTGCCCATCTGAGCCCAGACCTCATTGCTGAGCCACAGATTCATTGTTTCTGTTGTAAACCACTAAGTTTCAGGATAGTTTGTTATGCAGCAATGGCAAACAAATACACTGATTCTGTAAAAAAAATTACAGAAGGAACTATAAATTTTAACCATGGAGTGAGGAAATGAAGTGGGGATAGGGGAGGGAGAGTGGTAGAAAGGTGTGCCAAAGAAAAAGAAATAGAAGAAGAAGAAAAGGAAGAATAAAAATGAGGAGAAAGAAAGAAAAAGAGAACAAGACTACACTAAAATTTAAAAACATGCATATGATAACATTTGTGCTAAAATATTAATAAAAATAATTTCTAGTTTACAAAAGAAGATATATTCTCCATAAGAAATAAAATTTGAAACATACCTATGTAAATAACTTTATTAAACATATTATTCAGATTCTCTATTTAGTTTATTATTTTTGACCATTTGATACATAAAAATGAAGAGGATGGGAAGTATATCAATTTTCTACAACTCTTGTATTTCTGCCCCTTTCTGTATTTCTCAGTTTTTTTAAAATTTTCAATACTAAGATATTTGATAATGTTTTACGGTAATTAATTCCTCATTGTATCCTTTATCACTAAAAGATGATCTGTTTGCCGCATTAAATGGGTGTTGCCTTGATTTCCTGTTTTCCCTATTATGTCCTTTCTTTCAATATATTTGTCTGTCCTTTCACTATTTTGTTGATTCATGTTGTTAAGGATATATTTCTCATAGACTGCATGTAAGTATGCATATGCTTGCTGATGCTTGGAGTGCTTGGAGATGTGGGTAGAATGACGTTTGGAGATGCTAAGCTAAGAGATGAAGCCCCTAGTTTGCCCCTGAGAAGCTAAGTAAGAAAGCCAGATGCTTAGAGAGAGACGTCCTGGGAGAAAGAAGCAAAGACACTCAGGAGCTGATAGAGAGGAGCTGAAACACAACCCAAGAGCAAAGGACCAGCAGACGCGCCATGTGCCTTCCCAGCTGACAGAGGTGTTCCAGATGCCATCGGCCATTCTTCAGTGAAGGTATCCTTTTCTTGATACCTTAGTTTGGATACTTCTATGGCCTTAGAACTGTAAATCTGTAACCTAATAAATCCCCTTTATAAAAGCCAATCCATTTCTGGTGTTTTTGCAGAGCTAGCAGACCAGAACAAACTGGATGTCTTTTTCTTTTAATAGATAAAGTTATGTTGTTTACATTTTTGTAACAGAGAAGTTTCTAGTTTTATTATTTTATCAGTAATAACGCATCTTTTCTAGAATTTGAGTTTCTTTTCCTCTTATACTTTTGCTAAAGACATAAGTAACAATCCAGATAATCTATCATTGGAT